>NW_015390039.1:90692-91926 GCF_001527695.2 Protobothrops mucrosquamatus
TGTAATTCTTTACCAGAGGGCGGTGGAGGTGAAGAAGATGGCGGGGGTGGCGGGTGGGAAGCCGGCTTAGAAATTGGTTGGAGCGGCTGGGAAGTCGGAGATGTAATTGATTTTGAAGTTGTAGGCACCAATCTTCTCGAAGCCATATTAGCAATTTAAGATTTCAATCTATATGAGAGTCTTTTAAACAATTAATCCAAGACGAATAGTGAAAGTATTAAAAGTAGCAAAAGTTCCAAACCGGAAGTCCAAATCACTTTCACTTTTTCTTGCTAAAAAGTATCATTCATCGCCATTTTAAGTTCACTTTCACTCAATCCAGCCCAAGTATAGGGAAGATCAAAATATCCCAAGTTAGAGTAAAATCCACAATAGGAAACAAACTTCCAGGGTCGGTTTGTCTGCATATAATAACTCACAGTTCAATTTAAGTTGCAGCGGTGGCGGCGGCTTCTGGCTTCGCCGAAGCGAAGGCGTCCTGGATCGCGGAGAATCCTCGGGGCTCCGGAAGAGTTCTAAACTACATCGTCCACATAGGACGACTCGGGAACTCAACTCCTACCCTGGACAGCTCACCGATCCCCTTATGCCCAGGGGAAAGGTATCAAGCCGTTTGACAGCTGGTGCTTGCTGTCAAAACGGCTTTTACGCGAAAACAGGCGGGAGGCAGCTGTCGGCTGCGTCCGACGAGGTCGCCTGCCACCGGAAGTCCCAGCCAAGCTCCTTAACCAATCAGAACACACCTCCACCCAATCAGAACACAGCCAAGCTCCCACCCAATCAGCTCAAACCCCACTGGCAGTTAAAAGGAAGAAACAGCTGCGATCACACACTATTCCCAGAAGCACGAAGCTGAAGACACCAGCCTGAAGATGATGAATGTGACTTCGTCGAAACGTCGCCAGGACACTTCCAATTTTACACGGGAGAGAACCCGAATGACCAAAGACCTACATACAAACACCCGCGAAAACCTCAGAAAACAAATATCGTACCTCTACGGGGAGGAAATCCACCATCTGACCAGGACCTATTAAAAACTCGAGGTCCAAAGAGCTTCCATTTTATGTGACCTCGCATTCCTACGCAACTGCCGAGATCAAAATTTGATCCCCACAGGCTTCCAATTGAAATTCCACTCCAACTCTGCAGCCACCAAACGCATCCTGAAAAGAACAGAATTGGCCCTAATCAGAAATGAACTTCACACAAAAAGATTCCTCCTAGATCGAAT
>NW_015390040.1:0-14655 GCF_001527695.2 Protobothrops mucrosquamatus
TGAAAGCTCATTGATCCATCGTGCTGTTCACTAAAAGTGCCCATTTGCATTTTGAAATAACTGTACCTCTACGATAGAAGAAGACAAAGCTCCAGTTCAAAAATGGCACACGTGGTCACTTGTTTGGTTTTGACTTCATGAATAATGAATCCAGCCCTGGCTTATGGCTTGGGGCTGGGATGAACCACAATGAAGCAAACCACGTGATGCAGGAACTTCACGATCAATTTCAAAGGGAAGAGGCCGTTGATGAAGCTACACAAACACCAAAAAGCTTGAATCTCCTGTAAAGGAAATTTAGAGAGAGAATACGGAGCTGAGCTGAAACTAAATCGGAGTCAACGTTGCCCAGTTTCTGATGCATACATATGTACACAGCATCAAGGCTAGTATATAGATGAAATATAAATGTTAGGTAAATATAAAGGTCTTCTCGGACGAGAAATGAAGGCAATGTTTAAATATTCATGCGCTCGTTTAAGTAAATATATTTCTGGGGGAAAAAATCTGTTTGAACTTGTTAAGAAAGATCTATCTGTGCAAAGACACCCTGTTTGAGTCAGCTCTGCACCCTGCATGTTCTAAAAGCTGGAAATCCTGTTCAGGAAGTTCAAGAAGTCATGCATTGATATCACCTCTCAATCTTCACGTTAGGGTCTTAAGATCTAAACTGCCCTCAACGGAATCAAGAAGATTGCGCTATCATGTGCTTTTAGCCTTTGTGCTACAGAACCACAATCTTTTTTTGGTAGCGCAGTGCTTAGAATGCAGTACTGCAGGCTACTTCTGTTGACTGCTGGCTGGCAGAAGTTTGGCAGTTCGAATCTCACCGGCTCAAGGTTGACTCAGCCTTCCATCCTTGCTAAATCAGTAAAATGAGGACCCAGATTGTTGGGGGCAAATATGCTGACTCTGTAAACCGCTTAGAGCGGGCTGTAAAGCACTGTGAAGCGGTATATAAGTCTACGTGCTATTGCTATTGGCAGCAATTCCTTCGTAACAGTTCTGAAACCAGCAAGTTTCCTCTAAAATAAGATCCAGTTAATCTCCAGTCTTCCTGTCTTGGTAGGTCTGGAAGCCTAGAGTCTCAAAAGCAGAACCATTTCTCTATATTTTGATCAATTTTACTCGATGACTTGCTGGTGGGACTGAAATGCTCAATAGCTTCTATGGAGTTACCGAAAGGGACATCATCATCATCATCATCATCATCATCATCATCATCATCATCATCATCATCATCATCATCATCATCATAAAGTTGGAAGGGACCTTAGAGGTCATCGAGTCCAACCCCCTGCTCAGGCAGGAAACCCTACACCATTTCAGACAAATGGCTGTCCAGTCTCTTCTTAAAAACTTCCAGTGTTGGCACATTCACCGCTTCTGGAGGCAGGTTGTTCCACTGGTTAATTGTTCTAACTGTCAGGAAGTTTCTCCTTAGTTCTAATAATAATAATAATAATAATAATAATAATAATAATAATAGTAAAGTTGGAAGGGACCTTGAAGGTCATCTAGTCCAACCCCCTGCTCAGGCAGGAAACCCTATACCATTTCGGACAAATGGCTGTCCAGTCTCTTCTTAAAAACTTCCAGTGTTGGAGCATTCACCGCTTCTGGAGGCAGGTTGCTTCTAAGTTGCTTCTCTCCTTGATTAGTTTCCATCTGTTGCTTCTTGTCCTGCCTTCAGGCGCTTTGGAGAATAGCTTGACTCCCTCTTCTTTGGGGCAGCCCCTGAGATATTGGAACACTGCTACCATGTCCCCCCTCGTCCTTCTCTTCATTAAATTAGACATTCCCAATTCCAGCAACCGTTCTTTATATGTTTTAGCCTCCAGTCCCTTAATCATCTTTGTTGCTCTTCTCTGTACTCTTTCGAGAGTCTCAACATCTTTTTTACATCATGGTGTGATCACTACTAAACTCAGCTCCTCGCTGCCAAAAGCGTTGATTGGAAATCTTGCTTTCCAAACGATGAATTTTGAGTAGAATGGCAAATGAATTCATCTTCTTGTTTAGCTTGCTGGATGGAGCCCAGGAAGGAGATGAAAGATTTACCTGATCTGAAGAGAAACCAGAGCATAAAGATACTCTCTTTCAACCACTGAGCTGAATGAATATTCATATATGAATTCTTGATCTGTTTTTCCTTCTTTGATGTTCTTCATATGCAGCAGCCATTTCAAAAAAAAAAAAAAATCAGAGTTTTTGAAAAGAATTAGGAGGAATTCCCCTTGGTGCTGCACGTCTGGTGAAGGAACACCTGTCCAACATTTCATTACATCTATTTAGAGGTCTTGGGAAATAATTGCTACTTATTTTGTTGCTAAGCAAAAAGATCATTCAGGTTGGGAGACACTGTGGATAGCTAGAACACAGCTCCCAGCACTATTGTAGCCATCTGGAGTTAAACTGAACATCCTCTTTGGATACTCCAGGGTTTTTACAAAACATTAGATGGCAGGAAGAAAGAGGCGTACACTGACAACTCAGAAAGCATAGATACAATATGGACTTCTGTAAGATGAGTGTTTCAGTGTCTTTACTATCTGCAAAAACCACTGCATTCACAAAGAAAATATTGATATGCATCCCTGGACTATGTTTTTACATGTCCACTAGGCTAATAATAATAATAATAATAATAATAATAATAATAATAATAATAATAATAATAATAATAATAATAATAATAATAATAATAATAATAATAATAATAATAATAATAATAATAATAATAATAATAAAGTTGGAAGGGACCCTGGAGGTCATCAAGTCCAACCCCCTGCTCAGGCAGGTAACCCTATACCATTTCGGACAAATGGCTGTCCAGTCTCTTCTTAAGAACTTCCAGTGCTGGAGCATTCACCGCTTCTGGAGGCAGGTTGTTCCACTGGTTAATTGTTCTCACTGTCAGGAAGTTTCTCCTTAGTTCTAGGATGCTTCTCTCCTTGATTAGTTTCCATCCGTTGCTTCTTGTCCTGCCTTCAGGCGCTTTGGAGAATAGCTTGACTCCCTCTTCTTTGGGGCAGCCCTTGAGATACTGGAAGACTGCTATCATGTCCCCCCTCGTCCTTCTCTTCGTTAAACTAGACATACCCAATTCCAGCAACCGTTCCTTGTATGTTTTAGCCTCCAGTCCCCTAATCATCTTTGTTGCTCTTCTCTGTACTCTTTCTAGAGTCTCAACATCTTTTTTACATCGTGGTGACCAAAACTGGATGTCAGCCATATTGTAGTAGATGCTAGGATACTCCATTCCATTCTATTCCATTTCCCACTTTTTGGGATTTCTCTAATGATGGAACTTCTGTATTCAGTGCCCATTAAATAGGCCCAGACTTTGTTGAACTCCTTTGGAGTCTCTGCCCTTTCAGTTTCTTTCTTCTATTTTTTTGACTGCTTTGCCTGTCTTTTGTCTGCTTTGCCCCCCACCCCACCCCACCATGGGTCTTCTCATCATTCATCCTGGACAGCATCGCTTGTATGTAAAATGTTCCATGCAGTGATTCTGCCTGACGGGGTGGAAGAGATCCATGAGGGAATGACTGACAAGTTGATCTACATGGATGCCTTTTTGCATCAAACATGGAACAGTAGCTATTTAATTTTGGTTTCTAAAACTGCCTCCATGGGCCTAGAGCAGGGGTAGGCCACTTCGGCTCTTTTATGACTCGTGGACTTCAACTCCCAGAATTCCTGAGCCAGCCATGCTGAGGGGAAAGGGAGAGGTTTCCAAGCTGAGCCATGCTGGCTCAGGAATTCTGGGAGTTGAAGTCCACGAGTCATAAAAGAGCCAAGGTTGCCTACCCCAGGCCTAGAGGGATATCTGGGAAGAAGCATGCATTAGAATTTTGTGAAAACTTACTTCCTAATCCTCATTTTTAATATATACATATTTTAAAAAAATTAAAGTCAAGTTGCATGAAATGTCTGGCCTTATGCCAAAGGAATTTTCTGGAGGCACAGGGATAGTCATGGCACTATTTATTGATTTGAATTGATAAGCTGCCCAACTTCAATGGGCTTTCGGTAAGATGGAATGAAGAAAAAAAACCAAGATGAATAAGATGGACACTTCCTTGGTTTATGGGCTGTCCGAAGCAAAGGGTTATTTAAAAAAAAAGAAAGAAGAAAAAAAATGTCGTTTGAATTATAAATCGGAAGGCACGCAGGCTTCATTGGCGAATTTATTTTTGGAAATTGCAGAATGATGCTTCTTTGTTGGAGGGACCTTTGGAAACAACTTAGGTACCATGTTTTCCCCCCAAAATAAGACCCACCCAGAAAATAAGCCCTAGCACGATTTTTAGCATGCATCTAATATAAGCCCTACCCCAAAAATAAGCCCTAGTTAAGAGCCTGCCCACTCTGTCCCACGGTTTGGTTGCTCGGTCTTCGGAGCATCCCTGCCACCAGCCCTGGTATAACTCTTCCGTGGCTGTGTGGGCAGAGCTGCGAAGGGGGCCAAAACCACCAGCCCAGGATAATGGAGAGAGCCTACCACCGGCCTCCAGAGCTGCCGCCATTGAAACAATACCGTACAGGTGGTGAACGGGGAGCAGGCAGTGTGAGGCAGTGCTGCAGAACCAAGTATCAGGCAGAGGAGTGGCCGCCACCAGGCAGATGATCGGCATGGCGTGGTGAAGTGGGCACAGCTGGGACTAAAGAAAGCCCCTCCAGCAGTGGACATGGCTGTTGTGCAGTGGCAGCGGAAGCCTTTCACTGTCACTCCCCCTGGCTCCAAAATGGCGGAGGGGGACTGGGTGAGGGAACCGAGTCTTTTCCGCCCATCCTCCATAGCATGGCAGTCTGGTTCGGGAGAGGGAATAAAAAGTAAGAGATATGCAGTCAGACAGGTCATTGAATCTGCCCGAAGCCACACAGGGCAGGGGAGGCGCACACCACCTGGCCTGCGGGGTACATGGGGAACTCCACCTCTCAAAAATAAGACATTCCCTGAAAATAAGCCCTAATGGGTCTTTTGGAGCCAAAAACATATAAGTCCAAGTCTTATTTTGGGCAAAACACAGTAGTAGATGTTCAGATCATGACTGCAGATACAGCTGAAGATACGTGATTGAGAAGAGTCAATGCAGGGGCCTTTCCAAAGCCAGCTGACTTCCAGAATCAGCTCTCCCACCAATTCTGGGGCTCCTTCATGCATCTGGATCAGCCTTCGTGGATGCTACTGCTAGCAGTCAGGATCCAGGATCCTAGTTATGAAATGTGCGTCCTGGTCATAGGAATTATGAAAAGCCTCAGAGCCCCAGTGAGAAGCCCCCATGTCCCCAGTATTGCCTAGACGTGATTGGGAGGAGGGGAGCTTTTATTCCTTGGTTGCCAGATGATGGTTAAGTTAGCCTAGAAAAATCATACATTTCAATTTCAGATTGAGACAGGAACCATCTGCTAAGGACTTTTTCAGAGCTGCCTTTACTCTGGGGATAGGCAGCTTGACAAATACTGGTGTAAATATCTAGTAATAACTGACATATACAGAGAAGCAGATACAAAAATATATATATGGGGGGACAAAGATAATTATAGCAACAACAGAGTAACAATGAGTTTAGAGAAATCTGTTGTTTGACTAAATTTGCTTTTTCTTATGGATATTATATGGCATTATCTCCCTCTTCCAGAGTCACTACCAATCAGAATTTGAATTCTTTTCGACTCTACTTGGCCTTATGACATTGGCTGTCCTCCAGAATACTCTTTGCCCCTTCACCCTGGCTGTGCTTCCTGCGGTCTGGGGCTGTGCCTCCTCACATGGATGGCTCTTCAAGACTTCCATCGGGTGGAGACAATCCAAGCCACAAAGGGAGAAAAATAATCTGGGGCTATGTCCCACTCCACAACAGCAAATTGAATTACACTGAATTTTGTTGTTGTTGTTGTTAATTGCGAAGTCGTGTCCGACCCATCGCAACCCAAGGGACAATGTTCCTCCAGGCCTTCCTGTCCTCTACCATCTTCTGGAGTCTATTTAAGCTCACGCCTCCTGCTTCCGTGACTCCATCCAGCCACCTCATTCTCTGTCGTCCCCTTCTTCTCTTGCCCTCCATCTTTCCCAGCATCAGGCTCTTCTCCAGTGAGTCCTTCCTTCTCATTAGGTGGCCAAAGTACTTGAGTTTCCACTTCAGGATCTGGCCTTCTAAAGAGCAGTCGGGGTTGATCTCCTCTAGGACTGACCGGTTTGATCGCCTTGCAGTCCAGGGGACTCGCAGGAGTCTTCTCCAGCACCATAGTTCAAAGGCCTCAATTCTTTGGCGCTCAGCCTTTCTTATGGTCCAACTTTCACAGCCATACATTGCAACTGGGAAAACCATGGCCTTGACTATACGCACTTTTGTTGGCAGGGTGATGTCTCTGCTTTTTAGTATGCTGTCTAGATTTGCCATAGCTTTCCTCCCCAGGAGCAAGCGTCTTTTAATTTCTTGGCTGCAGTCCCCCCCCAGTAAAGATGCATAAATCAGGGTGGTGTTTTCTGCACACCTGGAAGTCTTCCCTTTAACTTTAATCTAAGTGTCTACTCTATCCAGGGACCCAAAGTCAGCCTTTTGCAAAATTGGCCCACCATACAAATGCAAATAGATCTTGTTTTCTGGGAGGCATAAAACATAGTCTACAAAGTCTAAGTATTATAGCTGCATCAGATGGACATGTCTATACTTCTCCCAACCCTTAAAAAGGAAAACAATGAACCACAGGATACTTGCTGTCAGATACGTGTTCTTGTCCTAGAGACATTTGCGGTTACTGAGGGAGGGGGGTAGCAGCTCTGTTAAATAGCTATATTTATTATGTATTTTGCTGTTCTGTCCCAGCCTAGGAGAGTCCTTGTTATGCTCACAAGGAGGAACCCCTCTTCCAACAAGCAGGCAGAAACCGTAAGAAAAAAACCAACCCCGTTTATTCTCACAGACCTGAGTCAATGTCCAAGGCAAACAAACACAGTCCACAGAAACTTGATCCTCAACACAAACGGTTGCCTTCGGCAACCAGCACCTCCCACACCTTCCCTTTTATTATGCAGTCAAGGTGTGGCTTCCTAATGCCTTCTCCTTTACCTTTGGTGCCGCCCCATTGCATTCCTCTGTCCTGCTCTCTTTTCTTGTTGGTGTTTTCGTGCATCCTGGATATCTCCCAGCTGTGATTCATCACTGTCCAACTCAGACTCCCAGCACAGCTGTGTCTCAGCCTGAGTGCAAGTAGAGGGGCCAGGCTCCTCATCAGACTGTAAGTCTTGGAGCTCCTCAGAGTCTTCCTCTGACTCTGATGTCACTCCAGGCCCCTCCTCCTCCTCTGCTTCCTCAGACTCAGCTGCCGGATCCACAGGCTGGCGAGGAATCACAACATTTGCCACTTTGGAAAACAGATAATCATATAGGTGAGTGCTCACCTAGATCAAAATCTTCTGAATCCATTATATCAAACGATTGCATGATCTAACCATGTAAATCCATTAAGTCAGTGCACTTTAGCTGAAGTCATTCTTAGCACACAAGACCCTTATACGGTAATGTTATCTTAATCTTTCTTTTAATTACAGGTAGTCTCACTGGTGGGATTCAAATAGATGAACAACTGGTTCTCTGTGTGGATGCCATTTCCGGAAGTCCATTCTGAGCCTGGGCAACAAAAAATTAGCTACCGGTTCTGCCAGTGTTATGACCCTGTTTTTGTAGTGGGTGTTAGTGAATCCCTGCAAGAGGTAAGTGAATCATCTTAGTTATTAAGGAAATCCATGGTCATTAATCAAACCCATTGTCACTTTTATAGAATAAAAGTATCTTCTAGCTTAAGGCAGAAATCTGAGCTAAGAATATAAGGTTTCTGAGACCTATGTTGCAAATCCATATCAAAAAAATCATATTGCTAACCTTTATATGTTCTGCTTTTTTTTTCTTTATTAGTTGCCCTGTGCTGCTGAAATGTCACGGGAGTTTTCATCATCACTTTGTGTCCTGTGTAGGAAAACTTCTCAGACCAACACTTAGTAGGACCAGTATCCCCTAAGATCCACAGAAAGTCACAACAAGGTGTTGTGCTTTTCATGCTCAGATTCAGCTACTACTGAATTGCAGCAACTTTACCAGCACTGCTAAAGTTCCTCTTCCTCTCTCCAATGCCTGCACATCTTTGTCCAAAGACAACAGGTTCAACACTCATGGGAATGAGAAAGAAGAACTTCTGAAGGTCATTGATGAAAAGCTGCAAACAGAAGACCTTTGATGTCTTCCCATTGTTGTTTTGAATTCTGAAACTTGTCTGCTGTGCCAGAAATGTTAAAAATGCAAAACAAAGCAAACAAAAACAGCATATTGGCGAGATTGAAGGTTGCTTATTGATACGTAGCGGTCCTCTTGGGATGCTCTGTCTGCGAGGATGTCTCCCATTCAGAGAACAATTTGCAGTTAGTTAGCAGTTTGGTAATCTAAGACTGAACTGAGTGCCAGGGATTCTCCTGAGGACGCGGGAGGCAAAAACTGTCACTATCAGGCTTGAGAAGAACTGAGATTGGTTCAAAGCAGGCTAAATTTATCCTCACAGTCTGAAACACTTGAAGACAAAGAGAGATGCTGCAGTCATTTCATCACAATGGGGAAAAACACCCTCCTCCAGTCCAGAGGCAAGGAAGCTTCTGAAATCCTCATTGGAGATACACATTACTTGGCCTTGGATATAATCCAAAAGACTGAAGGGCAGCCTTGCTCTAGATGCAGGAGGTAATGGGAGTTAAGTAATGGGCCATCCATAATTTAATGAAGATTTCCAGCAAAAAAAAAACACCTTCAACCTAGATAAAAAGTGGTAAACCAGGGAAGAAGGTAGCCCTTGTAAGAGTCAAACTGCAAAATGTGGTGAGCCTCTGTGTAGACATTATCATACTATGTCCTTCGTAATGGAAAATGTCTAGTCTTCTATGCCCTTTGTAGTGTTGAAGGAAAAGTCTTCATTGTGGTTCAATCCAAGCTGGGAATAAACATGGCGACTGCTTTAGAAAGAAGGTTGCAGTTTATTGAAGAAGAGAGCCAGACAGAAAGATGGCTCTGGAAGAAAAGAGAGAGAGAGAGCACATGTAGGGGGTGGGTTTTTATACCCTCTGGAGCCTTTTGTTTGGAGTTGTTTCCTGTTCCTGTTTGAGGCTTTGTATTTCCTGTGTCATGTATCCTGACCTGAGTCTGGGTGTGCCCTTTGGCATCTGTGAGTTAATCCTATTAAGTCCTGACTTAGAGTTTGGGTGAGGTATGTAGATTTTAGAGTTTGGGTGAGGTATGTAGACTTTTTTAATCTTCTAGCTGGGGGCCTCCAACCTTCCTGGATTATTTACATCTGCATTTGTATAGAGCTGGTTTCTGCTTGGGGGAGGGAGACTTGGGGCTATTAAGAAAAACTGGACATGCTTTTCTGTCTCTTTAAGATCCTTTGAGGAAATATATTTTTCTGCCCTTTTAATATTTTCTTCTCTGGGGGGGCTGACTTCCCACAGTAGAAAGCTGGCCTATCTCTCTACAGCTCCTACCAGCCATCAAAAATTGCCTGCCTAAGTAACCAATCCTTGAAACATCCTAAATCTGTACTGTGGTATGGATGGGATCCTGACACAGTAGGATGCCGCAGCCTTCAGATTCCATTGAAAGTGGGTCTCCATGCACGGTTAGGAAGCAGCATCCCATCAAGGTTGCCTGTTGCCAAAAACTAAGAAGATTCGGATCCGGTTAGTGTTTGGATAGAGATCATAAGGAAATCCCAGGGTTGTGTCCAATGATAAGAAACACAGTTGTGTTGATGAAGTCATGAGAAGTTAGACTTGGCTCACAGGAAACTTCTCCTTTGCTACGTCTGACCAGGAGATGAACGACAGTTGTCATTTGGATTCTGTTGACCAGTGCTTTTTTTGTAAAAAGAAAAGGTGCCGGAACTCACACATGTCATACAACCCGCCTTGCCTACCCTACAAGGTTCCATCCAAAAAAGGTGCCGGAACTCCGTTCTGGGCGTTCTATGAGAAAAAAAGCTCTGCTGTTGACTCAGAAAAGTGGAAAAAGCCAGCCTAATCAAGAAAATTTTAGAATGTGCAGAAATGGATAGATTAACTTTAGAGATTAAAGAGAAAGAAGATTCAGTTTATTTCAAAACATGGGGTAATTTTTACCAATGGTTAGAAAAATGAACTAGTGAGAAATGAATGTGATATGTTATCGTGAATATATACTAGGAAGATGAATGATACTTATTGACTGACTGATGTTGTTTATGACTATCGTTTCTCATATTCATTATAGCTATTTACTATTATATTAATTAGTGTTATTGAACATATGTACCCGGACAATAGTCTGTTTGCTAAAGCTTGAAAATGTTAATGGGGGGCAACCCCATTGTTGCTCCCATCCCTGTTCCAATCCTGATTCCCACCCCGAACCTCAATTCCCATACTGACCCCATCCCTTCCCCAACCTTATAAAACTTAATAAAACTTTATAAAAAAAAAGAAGTGGAAAAAGCCAAAGCACCTGAAGGCAGGACAAGAAGCAACGGGTGGAAACTAACCAAAGAGAGAAGCAACCTAGAACTTCCTGACAGTGAGAACAATTAACCAGTGGAACAACCTGCCTCCAGAAGTGGTGAATGCTCCAACACTGGAAGTTTTTAAGAAGAGACTGGACAGCCATTTGTCCGAAAAGGTATAGGGTTTCCTGCCTGAGCAGGGGGTTGGACTAGATGACCTCCAAGGTCCCTTCCAACTTTATCATCATCATCATCATCATCATCATCATCATCATCATCATCATCATCATCATCATCATCATCATTATTATTATTATTATTATTATTATTATTATTATTATTATTATTATTATTATTATTATTATTATTATTATTATTATTATTATTATTATTATTATAATAAAATTCAACACTGGGCTACAAAGGCTTGGAAACCCTTGTTCTGCTGTGGGTGATGGAGGGAGCTGATCCTGGTCTACAATGAAGTTTGGAAAGTAGCCAAAGTCTACCTGAGAGTCATCTCTGAGTCCTTGAAGAAGGACACCAGTACTTGAAAAGCAGCGGTTTACTGCCAAAACAGAGTGTGAAGCTTGACAGACACACCAGTCGTTGAGCTAAACTCTGGAATCTTATATCACAGAATTGGTTTCACTGAACTCTTTTGATACCGGATTTAGATTATATAACAGTAGCATTTCCTTTATTAAAGGCCATCTTATTGGTTTGCTTGAGACTGCAGTTTTAAGCAGGCAAATTACTTAAGATTGCTCTTCCTCGCAAATTCTGTTCGGTAAAAGCTTTTCTCTTTTGCACTTTACACACCTCCAGGGAGCTTCCCTTCAAAAGCATTTACAAATGAAAAAAAACAAGGCAACTTCAAAGTGAACAACCGTAAAGGTTCAGAAAGAAATATTTGAATATACCCATTTGCTCCATCAGCTCCGGGAATGTAATACATAAATGTTAAGGAAAGTACGAGACAAGCATCTCCTTAAATTCTTCATCACTTTCCCACAGTATTATAGATAGCCCACCCAAGGACAGCATGGAGTTTTGGGAATTAGAGTAGGGAAAGTCTTATACTGCACCTCTAAGAAACAACCTTTAATAATAATATATTTCTAAACTCTGATTATTTTCCCAGAGGAAGAAATATTAGAATGGCTGGGGACTCAAGAGAACTCTGGAATTTTACCTGGCCATTTCCCCCAGATTAGAAGCCTTGACTTGAAGAAAATCTGTATTTCCCATTTCACATCGTCGCCAAGATTCGTTTCTTGTATTTCTACTGGGGTGGCAAGAACTTATTGGCGCTACTCTGGATTAGATAGCAAATGGGATTCTGAACAAAATCTTCGATTCTCCTTTATCTGAGTTTTAGAACTAACAGCTTCCTGCATTCTTTTAAACCCCAGCATACAAAGATTTGAAGATCAGTCTTGTTCTTGGGGTTACTTAATTGTTACTTGTTTCTTTTTAAAGTGAATAAACTGGATTGATGGACAATAGATTTCCAATTGGTGACATCTTTTTTATGTAATGTAGCATTTTTAATAAGTATAGATGGGAAAATTCGTAACTACTTATAGCAATAAATGTAGTTATACATATACAGTTATCTAGGTAAGCAGGGAGAATTCGTCAGCTATTTCAGTTATTTTTTTCAGCATTCAGTCAGGGTGGACATTTTCTGTTTAAATGTTAATGTTAACGACACAGTTGCTATTGGTTGTTATACACACATTCTTTACACGTTGTTTGGTTGTTTTGTTTGCAGTTGATTTTTCCCCCCTATTTGTATTTTAAGTATCTCTGTAAATTTGGCAAATTGGCTCAGCACCACCTCTGAAGGAGATTGAACCAGTCTGAGTTGGGCCTTTGTGTTGCAGAGCAGGCAAGGTAAGAAATCAACAGATACAGTTGGTGAGTCTTGTCATATGAACTAATAATAATAATAATAATAATAATAATAATAATAATAATAATAATAATAATAATAATAATAATAATAATAATAATAATAAAAAAAGTTGGAAGGGACCTTGGAGATCATCAAGTCCAACCCCCTGCTCAGGCAGGAAACCCTATATCCATTTCGGACAAATGGCTGTCCGGTCTCTTCTTAAAAACTTCCAGTGTTGGAGCATTCACCGCTTCTGGAGGCAGGTTGTTCCACTGGTTCATTGTTCTAACTGTCAGGAAGTTTCTCCTTAGTTCTAGGTTGCTTCTCTCCTTGATCAGTTTCCATCCGTTGCTTCTTGACCTGCCTTCAGGCGCTTTGGAGAATAGCTTGACTCCCTCTTCTTTGTGGCAGCCCCTGAGATATTGGAAGACTGCTATCATGTCCCCCCTCGTCCTTCTCTTCGTTAAACTAGACATACCCAATTCCAGCAACCGTTCCTTAAATCCCAGCGTCTTCTTCAAATCTCAGTGATGACAACATTGGGGTGGAGCTGCTTGAGAGTTTCAGCCTGTGCAACTTCACCAGCTCATTTTACTAAACAAATAAAACGGTCCTTGTTTGGTGTGTAATTTCCACCTGCAGGGCAGAGAAGATGAAAGTGGTGTTTTATCTTCTGAATGGTTTCCAAGGGAGGAATCCCTCAGGATCATGTAACATAAGGCACATAATTTGCTTGGATGGACAACCCTTTCTGGTGGCTGGCAACACCCAGAGGCTAAAAACCATGCGACTGTTGTTCTTTTCCATCTGTAAACTGTCATCAGGGCCAGATTGCCCTGATGGAATTAAAACACACACATCCCTGGGAAGGAGCTTCACCAATGACAAGGAGACATTCCCTGAAATGCCTGTGTTGGGATGATCTTCTGACAGGACAAAAGCTAAAGTCTCCTCAGCAAAAGTAAACTCACCTTGCAGATTCTCCTTGCGAGTTAACAAGGACTCATGTAGGCTGGGACAGAACATATATTGAACAAAAATCACAGCAGTCTAATTTGGCTCAGCACATCAAGTTGCGCATCGGAGTTTGCAAATCATAATGTCTGAGATGCACAAACTCTAAAGCTAAGACCAGCAAATCCCATCATAGTATAGCAGACTGTGAGAAGCAAGTCCCCCCAGTTCTTGCCAAATTGTATCGGAAGTGAGTTTTGCTTTAATCTCAAAATTATGAAAGCCCATCTCCAGTGGTACTGCCAAAGTTGAGAAGAGCCTATTAAGATGCTATCTGTATTCTAATTTAGTTCTGGAGACAGCAGAAGAGAAGAGAAAGAACTGGAGAAAATAATAAAATACAAAGACCTGCATATAGAAATAGACCAACTGCAGCCAAAGAAAGCAAAACTAGTACCAACAGTGATTAGGCACCTTGGAGGCAGTCCCCAAACATCTGGAGCACCACTTGAACACCATCGGCATTGACCAATTCGCTGTCAGTCAATTGCAAAAAGGAACAGCTTTGATCCTGCGACAATACCTTTAACACCGTCAGGTAACAACATCTGCCTATCCTTGGAAAGGATTCAAAAGGTAGACAAAAATGTCAAATCCAGTCTGAACATCTGGCTGTCTGATGAACCATAATAATAAAAAAAGAATGAAGGAATGCTTGCAAAGGAAGTCACTTGGGTTTTTTTCCCCCTGGAAACCTCACCTGATTGGAGCAGGTGAAGCAGCTCTTTGGGAGCGTAGCGGAAATAATGTTCCCTAGGAAATATTGGGTCTTATCTCCCAATTATCTCTCTTTCACTATTCCATTGCCTCATGCGATCAGGAAATTGTGCAGTGCTGGCAGCCAGTACTTCCAATACAGCTTACCATGATTAGAACGATTAAGGAAATAAAAACAGGAATGTTAAAGATAAAAGGGTTTTAACTTCACATGTACTTTCACAGTGTTCCATGACAATTAAATTATCCAGCTATTATAATGCATAATGAGAGAGACTACTCTCTTATAAGTTCAGTTCAATATGACTTTGACTTGCATTTCTTCTTCTCCTCCTCCTCCTCCTCCTTCTCCTCTTCCTCCTTTCTTCTTCTTCTTCTTCTTCTTCTTCTTCTTCTTCTTCTTCTTCTTCTTCTTCTTCTTCTTCTTCTTCTTCTTCTTCTTCTTCTTCTTCTTCTTCTTCTTCTTCTTCTTCTTCTTCTTCTTCCTCCTCCTCCTC
>NW_015390040.1:15289-17787 GCF_001527695.2 Protobothrops mucrosquamatus
CTTCTTCTCCTCCTCCTCCTCCTCCTCCCTCCTCCCTCCTCCTCTTCTTCTTCTCCTCCTCCTCCCCCTTCTCCTTCTTCCTTCTCCTCCTCCTCCTCCTCCTTTTCACAACACATTTGCAGATCTTTGGAAGAGTGATACAACACCCACTTCTGCCTCTGAACCATGGAGAACATGCTCAAGACATGCCTCGTGTTTATTTTTATAACATGGTAGGTCTCTACAGCGGCTCTTTTGAGACTTTCACCATGGAAACCATTAAGCTTGGCAATTTATTTTTGTAACTGTTGAAGATCCATATTGACCAAACTTTGAATCTTTATGGATCACACAACCTGGAAAAATTAAACAGTAGGGAATACAGTCCTTTCCCGAGTGGATTGGACCAAACAGATCCTTGCCAGCAATTTTTTTTCTGCATTCTAGCATTTTATTCCTATATATCATAGTTGCCCCCTCCCAAATATGTCAAGGTCGCTCACCTTTTATATTTATTCAGAATCAAGAGGCACTTTAAAATCAGAAAGAGAAATGCCTAAAGGTAAGAATGTAGCCCTGAACACTGAAGACAGCTTTCTGAGCATTTTAAAGCAAATGCATGGCTCTTATAAATGAAATAGATATTATAAAGTGTAGGAAATCTTTCCGAAATCTCAGAAGCCACAGAGGTGGAAAGAACAATGCAGATCAGAGCTACCTTCAAATCAGAAAACAGGCACTTGACGAAAAGCTTTTAAAAACACAATTCTGGAAAAGAAAAATGGGCTGGATTTTTTTAATGTCCTGGGTGTTATAGAGAAGAAATATCTTTTTTTCCCTTGCTCATTATTTTCGATTATATGACAGTTATTCTGTTAGCAAGGGGTGTGTGTGTCCATCACTGTGATTCTTATGGGTAGGCAGGCACAGCCACACTTCTCTGTGCATCAATGATTCACCTGTGGAGATGGTTACCAGCATCAAATTCCTGGGTGTGCAGCTAACGAGTAAGCTGGCTTGGTTGCTCAACAGTGAGAAACTGGTAAAGCGGGCACAGCAGCGCCTGCATTTTCTGCACCTCATGAGGAAAGCACATCTTCCTTCCCCCATCCTGACCACTTTCTACAGGGGGACGATTGAGAGCATCCTGTCATACAGCATCACAGTCTGGTTTGGAAGCATCACTGCTTCAGACAGGAAGGCGGTGCAGAGAGTGGTGAGAATGGCCGAAAAGATCATTGGCCGTTCCCTCCCTCCCATCCAGGACATGGCACAGAAGCGTTGCTTGAGCAGGGTCCGCAAGATTATCTGGGACGCTACACACCCTCTTCATGACCTGTTTTCCTTGTTACCTTCTGGGAGGAGGGGGCTTCATGGTATCCGAAGCAGAACATCCAGATTCAGCCAGAGTTTCATTCCATACAGTATTAACCTCGCGAACTCTCAAGCTTCCTCCTTCCGTTATATATTCAAGATGGACAATATTTAATATTTATTTGCTACGTATATGTAGGGATGTGGGTCTATACATATGTTGTTCATAGTATGTATTAGGTGTGTGTCATGTATGTGTTTCACTTTGAGAGCGGGCAATTCAATTTCATTTTTGATGTGTGCCGTTGTGCCCACAGTATAAAAATGATAATAAAGGTTATCTTATCTTAAAATGTTCACTCCACCTATTCATGGTGTACATTTTTCCTTTAGGCACAGTTATGTTGGGCAAAGAAGCAGAAACTCAACTTTAATCATGACCCGCCTTTCTTCATGAAGGTTTGGATCCCCAGCCCCAATTCCTTGGCCTCTTACACTCTCCTCCAGAAGTAGCATTTGTAGCCCCTGCTGGGGTCTAACGTTGACCCATCCAGATCAGGGTTGACATCCAGACAACTACATGTTGATGATAATGATCTACTCTTCATTTATGACCTAAACCTTCATAATGTATATTAAACATGAGAGAGGAAGGTGTTACGTGAAGGTTGAAGATTGCTTACGGTAGAACAAACCCAGCCAATGGCTCTTCGTGCCTTAAATCATCTCAGCCAGGACATCTGACCTTCTAAGCCTTTTCTTCCAATCAGCTTGTTGAGGTGATCTCCAAAATGTTGCCATTTGAATGTGAAAAATCTCCCAGAGGGGGCATGTCAAATCGCAATCCTGCATGGTATCTGCAAGAGAGATGAAGATGGTGGCCACCGCAACCAGATACTGGAAGCCCTGCTTCATAAGCTCCAGTCACTCAAGCCAACTTGACTTCTTTGACCTCTCTTGTAGTGGCCTCTGCAAACCTGCCACGTGAATTCCACGTTCTCTTTGGTTCCTTCTGCCCTGTTGTTGAGTTGCTGCCCTTGGAACAGCAACTCAACAAGTCATCGTGTATTCTGCTTCCTCTCCCTGCATTCTGTCTGTCTGTCTGGTTTCTGCTGCTCCAAAACAACAGCCGGGATGCCGGCCTAGCAACCCTGCTGCAGTCAATTGACTGCACCGACTCGGTAGCCATTCACAGCAGCATAAAT
>NW_015390040.1:18191-29185 GCF_001527695.2 Protobothrops mucrosquamatus
GAATAAAGATTCTTTAAGGTAAACAATGCCTCGAAGTTCTTTGAAGGGTTTCATCTGTCGGAACCATGACACCAGCATTTCCTGCTCTCCAGACACCTCCTCCTCATAATATATGTTTTAGTTACCAGATATCCATGGTGTTCTTTTCCTTTTGCAAAAGGGTTTCTGGATGGATCCTGTATTTTCTTATCAGCTGGTTCTCTTGCCAGCAACAAGATGGCACCTTCCCCCTACAAGGTTAGCAAAAATAGATAAAAAAACCTCACCAACATGCTGGAAATGTAGAAGACTTCCAGGGACTTATTATCACATGTGGTGGGAATGTTCAAAGGGACAAAATTTTTGGAATTGGATAAAAAATTGGCTGGAAGAAATACTATTACAAAAAATTGATTTAAAACCAGAAATCTTCTTATTAGGGATTATTAATGACAAACTCAGCAAAGCATCTTTTTACTTACTATTGCATATTTTAACCGCAGCAAGATTGGCATACGCTCAAAAATGGAAAGGAAAGGAAACCCCCACCGAGGAAGAAATAATAAATAAAATTTTATCCTGCGCTGAAATGGACAGGTTAACTCTAGAGATGAAAAATAAAACTGAAACAGAGTATTATGAAATTTGGAAAAATTTGTACGATTGGTTAGAGATAAGGAGGATCGCTGAGGCGATTATCGATTGACTGGTTGATATCATAAGGACTTCTTATTAATACTTACGTTAGGGCACAACTGAAAGATATGTAAATATAATTGCTGACGATTGAAAGATGGTTTAGCCAAAATTTTATAGATGTTACACGCACAGTTTGTTATACTCTGTCCTGTTAAAGGATATATTTTAAGTTTCTCTTTTTCTTTCTGTAACATAAGGTAATACTAATAGCACTTGTTGAAGTCAGGGAAGTTGAAGTATGTCCATTTTTGTTTTTAAGATGTATATTCAATAAAATTTGTAAAAAAAAAAAGTGATAGAATGATAATAGGAAATCACGGGAGGTTTCCAAGTGTCAAGAAATACCCTTGACTTTTGGTGACCAAGGCTGGGCGTTTGCACAGTTCAAACCTTGTCTGGGATACCTCGGAAGGAGGTGCTTCAGAGAGGATTGAGAACCTCTTGGATTCTGTGGTGAACTCCACAACTACCACTTCCTCGCAAGAGGAAACAGCAGCCCTCTGAGGGTGAGCTTGCATTTCTCCTTCCAGCTGAAGTTTAATCCTTAAAAATGTTAATATGTCTGCTACCAATTTGGAGAGGTGATTTCCCCCCCCCTTAATTTAATCAAACTGGTGGAACCTTTTCAGCTGATGGGTTAGGATAAAAACTCAGATCCGAATGCTATTAAAAACCCAATCAAAGCTGGAGAGAAATGTTCTGGCTGGGATTATACTACAGGTATATTCTTAAACCTGGATCCATTTTCAAATGCTGTAGCTATCCAGGAATTTTACACCGGGAAGGAGGTCTACACCAGGGTTAGGCAACCTTGGCTCTTTTATGACTTGTGGACTTCAACTCCCAGAATTCCTAAGCCAGCATGGCTCAGCTTGGAAACCTCTCCCTTTCCCCTCAGCATGGCTGGCTCAGGAATTCTGGGAATTGAAGTCCACGAGTCATAAAAGAGCCAAGGTTGCCTACCCATGATCTAGATGTACCTTCCCCAACTGACCAAATTGAGATTCTTTAGGGGAAATCAAGGGAGCACAATCTGTATCCTAGGAGAGACCATACAACATGCTAATTATCTACCTCTTTTTCTGCAACCCCAGCACACACAAACAATTTGCTACTATAGATCAAAAGCCTTTGTTTACATTGGCATGGTTCACAAAAATTCCTTGTGGGTCAGAGAGTGCTTTAGTACTAATGCTACCCAAAAGGGTGACTTAAACCCAGATTTGGATCCTTGAGATGTTTCAGCCTGCTGGACCTGAAATAGTTGGAACGAATGGACCTACTCTGAAGTTGTGTCAAGAGTTGAGATAAGACTGGAAACCTTTTCTGTTGTTCTGCTTCTCTATACTGTAGTTTAAATTGTAGCATTGCACTCATACCAAGCTTTTAATCGGCTGGCTGAAATAAACCACTTCCCACTCAATAGCCTAACCAAGATCAATACCTATCAAGCTTCTTGTATTTTGTGAATACATCTTTCCTTAACTTGTTTCTTCTGACTTCATCCAGAATGACACATTAAGGGGGGAAAAAAAACCCTTTTCTGGATGTGGCTGGCTACTAATGGGGTCTTTCTGGATGAACTTCCCGTGCCATCCACCACCACCCATGTGTATCAGCTGAAGTTTGAATGTCTCTATTCAGCAGGCAGCTGTGTATATTTTCTGATTTAATTCAAGGGAAAAGAGCAAAAGCTTTTTAGCATTAGTTAATGGCACTGGGAGGCATTTGATTTCAGACACTAATGAAAACTTGTTTCTTTGGCATATGTTCACCAATGCAAAAACGCATTAATTTTTCAGGAACAACCTAGATTTGGAGTAGAAAAAAAATATATGCTTACTTTCTAAATGGGTTTTTGATGTCTTCATTTGCTCTACCTGTATCCTACAGAGATAGACAGCTAATCGAGAATGCTGAGACAATGGGCCTTTCAAAATCAAACTTTGTGAAGAGGACAACACGTATCACAGTAACATAACATCCTTCTGAAAGATTTTGGCCCCTGCAGCAGCCAGGAGATCTGAATGAGTGTCAAACCAGGTGGGGAGGCCTCAATTTTGAGCATTTAACTGTCTCAGGTGTAGTTGAGAGGCAGCTCTTAGACATGTCTAGTTTAATGAAGAGAAGGACGAGGGGGGACATGATAACAGTCTTCCAATATCTCAGGGGCTGCCACAAAGAAGAGGGAGTCAAGCTATTTTCCAAAGCGCCTGAAGACAGGACAAGAAGCAACGGATGGAAACTAATCAAGGAGAGAAGCAACCTAGAACTAAGGAGAAACTTCCTGACAGTGAGAACAATTAACCAGTGGAACAACCTGCCTCCAGAAGTGGTGAATGCTCCAATACTGGAGGTTTTTAAGAAGAGAGTGGACAGCCATTTGTCTGAAATGGTATAGGGTTTCTTGCCTGAGCAGGGGGTTGGACTAGATGACCTCCAAGGTACCTTCCAACTTGATGATGATGATGATGATGATGATGATGATGATGATGATGATGATGATGATGTCCAAAGTGTTGGGCAGACTAAAACAAGTATATGCAGCAATGTGTAGCCAAAATGATAATTTACTTAGGCATCAGGTAATTTTACCAGCTTCGTGCCCTGATAAAAATAAATAAATTGGCTTTTCTTAGCATCCCCATTTTGCACAGGTTGATCCCAAATAAGACAGAGTTATATCATCTTTGTACATTATTCACATTTCTATCCACAATTTATAAACAGAGAGAACTGAGATTACACCGAGGACCCAGATTGTTGGGGGCAAATATGCTGACTCTGTAAACTGCTTAGAGAGGGCCGCAAAGCACTGTGAAGCGATATATAAGTCTAGGTGCTATTGTTATTATCATCTCACAGATCACTGTCTTGATTTTCATGTCAGCTTAATATGTATAAAATTAGACATAGTCACTAAAATGCATATGTTCCAGTAAAAAAGAAAGTTGCCCTCTTAGGGACTTGATAGGTGGCCCCTTAGATCCTACAATCAGTTTCTTATTTTGAAAGTGGCAGGAGAGAGTTATGAAACATCTGAGGATTAACCATATTCACTGGTTAATTCACTGCCCGAATTAAGTTTAAATCAAATCCACCCATTTCATTTTATTTTATCCTGGTGCTATGATCCTTGCTGACATTTTTGTCTTGCTTCCCCTAACAGCATTCAAAGGACCAATGCAGCTTCAACTGCTCCTCCAATATATATAGATAAAAATCCACCTGTTTCTGTAAGGTTTTTTTTTTTGGCAAGTATGAAATGTTAGGAGTAGTAGCAAGGTAAAGCAGGAAGAGGATCCTAAAACTCCAAAATTCACCTGCACAGAAGAGGCCCATTTGAATCCTGAGGTGTAATTGCAATAGAAAAGAAAGAACATCTGTAAAAACAAAAGTGTTTTTATGGTTGATTAGAGAAATAAGTACATATTATGTGGAAACATTTCTCTAGGACAATATTCTTTGGTTATAATGGTAGGTTAGATTGTTTACCCCCCCCCTCCCCAGCAATGGGGAAGGCACCGAAGGATATTGTAGCTATTTAAAAATGCAAATAACCAGGTTTGAATTTGGAGATATCAAGGCTCATTAATAAGGGATTGGATAATCCAAGAACATTTGAGTATGAGAAAAACCTGTGGAGGAAACTGACGAATTGGGGGCTTGGAGATTTACAGGGTGAGGGAATTCTGCAAAAAAAAAAAAAAAGGATCCAGATGTCAACGTTGCTAACATCGGATGTTCTTGCTTTGACAATATATGAAGATGCAGCCATTTTCTCTTTAACCTGTGTGTTACTTTTAGAGTTAGAATTAGATGATGCTCAGGGGGAGGGGGAAGAATGTGTATGGGGATTAGTTAGACATAACAACATCCGCAGTAGAGTATTCTTCAAGGTTGTTTGAAATAAGAGACGATAAGAAATGGCGGGTTATGGGACAGGAAGGAAGGTTTGCATTTCAAACTAAGTGGAGAATGTGATTTATGACTGTCAATTGGAGGAGGGAATTGTGCTTTGATACTATGTGCTCAGGGGAGGGGAATTCAGATTTTGGCTTGGCCTATGTACGTGCCGATGCCATGCTACTTGAATAAAGATTCTTTAAGGTAAACAATGCCTCGAAGTTCTTTGAAGAGTAACATCTGTCGGAACCATGACACCAAACTTTGGAAATACAGCTCTGAAGGAGGAGAGGGAGAAAGGAGACCGGTGAGCACAGTCGAGGGATGCAAATAGTGTGGAGGAAAACATACAAGACAAGCATCACCCATCAGAAGGGAAATGCAGATATACTAGAGTGAACACATGCTGCAACTGCAAAGTAGCTATGAATGGGAAGGTCAGAGATTTTCTTAAGTTGATTTTGGAAATCCATCAGTATATGTGATTAGTGTAGTAGCTGAAAAGGCTAATTAGGTGGGATCTGGAACCAAGAATGATCATAGAAACCATAACGCTTACACAGGGCAAAGCTCTTAAATAAAGCATCCCATGTGACTTCCAACAGAGACAGTCAAACCGGGTCATATATATCCTAGGAGAAACACAAAATAAATTACGAAATTTAAAAAAAAAATACATTTTATTTATTTATTTATTTATTTATTAAATTTATATACCGCCCTATCTCCCTTGCGGGACTCAGGGCGATGAACAGGCGATACTAAAAACCACAATAATAAATAAATAGTTTGTTTTAAAATCGAATTAAATAACAGGCCTGTTCTAAAAACACACCCGTAAAAAACCCCCACTGAAACATAATCAAATTACGCCAGGCCGGCCGCACGGAATAGATGGGCCTTCAGGGCTCGGCGAAAAAGGCGCAGGTCCGCAACTGTACGTAGGTCAGGGGATAGGTCATTCCAGAGGGCAGGAGCTGCCACAGAGAAGGCTCTCCCCCTGGGGGTCGCCAGCCGGCATTGTCTGGCCGACGGCACTCTAAGGAGGCCCTCTCTGTGGGAGCGGACTGGTCGAAGGGAGGTGTTTGGTAAGAGACGGTCTTGCAAATTTGGAGATGTATATGGAAAGTGGGCCGTAGCTGGTTCTGTAAGATGGAATTAACAGGCATGTGGTATTTCCATTTATACTTCCTTGCTGTGGGTAATAGGACAGGGTTTGAACTCTGCTCTCATGGGCTCTCAGCACTGTAAAGTTTAATGATGAACACTGTGTGGAGGCTGGGTTGTGGTTTGAAAACTAGATGTAAAAAAGAAATGGAGAAGCTTGCCCCAAAGTTAATTGACTCAATAAATCATTGTAGTTCAATGATGAAAAAGCATTAGCCAAGAACATCAGAAAGGCAGGAGAAAGGAGTCATAGGGGCTGCAAGGATGCATCAGAAAGGATGAAGAATTGAACTGGTTTTAATTAGCTATACAAATGACACATCCAGAAGTTCAGACGACTGAAAATTAAAAGGGAGATTCAAGGTGTCACTCCATAAGCTGAATAATTATGTCAGGTAACTTTTCATGTTGCAGTAGGTGATGATGATGATGATGATGATGATGATGATGATGATGATGATGATGACGACGACCAAAGAATACCTTATCAAGAAAATATCACCTAGAGGCGAGAAAGATCAAGGAAGCATTGGAAATAATAAATCAATAAATAGCAACCATGACCAAGAAAATCAGCAGATACAAAGCTCGAATTGCACACTGTAGGCAGGATGTCCAATTTCTGTTGAATCGGGAACTTTTCAACCAAGCCATCAGTGGAGAGACTGCAATGAACTAGCCAACATAGCAGTAATGTTTTAGAAACTCACATTTATGGTTCAGAGGGTTGTGTGAACAAATGTGAAGCTTAACATAGTATGTGTCTCATAAAAAGTCTTCTTTGCACCTGAGGATAGACAGGATTGATAAACATCTTGCATTTGTGAAGAAACTGATTCAAAGAATTTTCAGGATTCAGAGCTGACTCATATGTTGGTCCCAGAGAAGATCTGTTCTCTGATGTCCATTTCATTTGGACCTTAGTCATCCCTTCCTTGCAATTGAGCAAGGCAGATATCAGCTTCTTCACAAATATTGTTGTTAATTGCGAAGTCTTGTCCGACCCATCGCGACCCTATGGACAACGTTCCTCCAGGCCTTCCTATCCTCTACCATCTTCTGGAGTCCATTTAAGCTCATGCCTACTGCTTCAGTGACTCCATCTAGCCACCTCATCCTATGTCGTCCCCTTCTTCTATTGCCCTCAACCTTCCCCAGCATGGACAGTATTTTCACATAAGCTAGTATAAATATGATGCGTGGTGTGTTTGACTCAGCCAGAATACAGATGCGCTTCCTGTTTTTGGTACAGCAAGAAAATATTGCTTCCCTTTTGGAATTCTGTTTAAGGAGTTCAATATCTTCTCTGCAGTTTTGGTCAGCGGTATTGCACCAAGATTAATTTGAAGATTGCACGGCTTCTCCTCTCTCTGGTGGGAGGCCTCCTGAGAAGATAGCAACATCATGGCTGACACACTCCCAATTTCTTGGATCCTTCCCTGAGTCTGTGTGTGGCCGGATCAGGGAAGCAATTGCTTAGCAACAAGGAGGAGACACGCAGATGGTGGGAGATGCAGGGAGTGTGAGACCGGGAGATAGAGACACACACACACACAGGTTGTGGCTACTCTGCCTCCTCCCCCTCCTCCTCTTCCTCCTCCTTTTTTTCACGTTTAACTGAAAAAAAAAATGCTGCTTCTGGCAAATGGGAGAGCCAGAACTTCAGCTGGCAACTTTGTCTGATTGTTCTCTTTGGGGTTTTGTTTTGTTTTTCAGTGTACAGATTTTCAAAAAGCGATTAGGCAAAGGAAAACTGGAGACCAATTACAGAATCTTCCCCCAAAGCTCAGTTCAAGTCATGTCCATCAATCCTTCAGCTAGTAGAAAAGGATCCTGGCCCCAAACACGTTGTCCCTGCTGCCATTTCCCAACCTGCCTCTAACCCCCCTGTTCTGGCTGGCTGCAGGATCCCAAAGATGTCCTGCTATAAGTGGGGGGACAAACAAATTGGCTAGTCCAAACCCTCCGTTTTGCTGCCCTTCCTAAGTGTTGCTAGCTAACACAGAAAACCCTCTGCAAATCACAGAGTGGGCCATTAGAGGGCTGGAAAATTTGGGCTGCAAAAATCAAGATGGCGGCCGAGGGCCCACGATGCTGTTCCTTCAACCGTGTCTGATTTTTTGGCAGTTTGCTGGATTTAGATTAGATATGAGAGTTTTGTCTTAAACAGCTTACTGAGTGAGATTGATGCTCCCAACTCTCTCAAGAAAAAAAAGGGTGCATTCATTTACGGTTCCTTTGAGTCACCATTGTCTGGATTTACACAACATGCTAAGCCAGTGGTGGCAAACCTATGGCACGGGTGCCAGAGGTAACACTCAGAGCCTTCTCTGTGGGCACGTGTGCCTTGCCCCAGAAATGGCAACTGTCCCTCTTCAATCAACCGCCTGCTAACTCGCCGAGGTCCCACGTGGCCGGATGCATCCCAGCATGGCTGGTTTCCCTCCCCCCCATCCCATCCCATCCCTCTTGGCCTCGCATGCTCTCCTTTTCCCAAGCATGACCCACTGCATCACCTCCTCAGCCGTCGGCCGGCCATCCAGCTCAGAGGCGGCTTCTTTGAACTGCTGGCGGTGGGCTGTGGAACTCCAGAGTGTGCCAGTTGAGGGGCCGGCAGGCTGTGGTTGCTGACGGACACCCTTGGCCCCCATGTGCTTGCTGGCCTCTGTGTGCGGGGGCCGATGGTGTCAGGTAGCAGCCGCCCCAGCCCCTGTCTTGCCCCAGGCAATGGCACCCCCACCCTGCCTTGCCTCACCCCGCAGGACAAGCCTCCTGCCTACCACCTCACCTGCCAGAGACCCCCTGGATCTCCCCCAACCCTGCCCAGCCCCCATAGGCATCGTTCCCCATGAGCAACATTGAGGTGACCATGCCTAGCCAACCAATTTGCCATGACCACCACAGCCATGCCCACCCAGTAGGCTATGCCCACCTGGCACCTGGCGATAAATAAGTGAGTTTTGGGTTGCAGTTTGGGCACTCGGTCTCTAAAAGGTTCGCCATCACTGTGCTAAGCTATAAACTACAGGAAACAAGGGTACAATGGCTACATTTACTCAGCGTGCTAGATGAACCCAATTTTATGACGGCTTAGAGGAATGCACTGACTTGCTATGAGCTTAAATTCAGTTCTATTCTTACTCTAAAGACACCACAGTAGCCTTTTGCAAATTGTCAAAAACCATGAAGATTGCTCTAGACATATAGCATTTCTGAAAAGAAAAATACCTGCAAGGGAAAGAAAAAACAAAACACCAGTGTTTGTGCCTTTAAAAAGGACTGCCAAAATTCTTCCAAACATCATTTATCAGAGGAACTCTGTAGTGCCCAGATTTTTGCAAATGACTCATGACATTTCTCAAGAACGACGTCAAAAAGCATCTTGAGTCATCGTAACAGACCTTTTGAGGATAGCTGACAGGACCGGCAATGCCCAGATCTCAGCTTGACCACAAGATCCAGTTGTCCACTCTCCGATTTTAAGGACAGCGTGCCATCTAGTGGGGGACTGGAGTATCAGAATACTTGCCAGCAGCTAAGATTCGCTTGTTGGTTTTGTCAGATTCTGGCCGCAAATGTCTACAAGGAAACAAAACAATGTTGAGAAGAATTACTCTATTTGGGGCAGTTTTCCTCTTTTTGAAGCCTTTTTGCAAAGCAAAGGGGGTCGATTCTCCTCTCTTCCTTGTGTGTTCCTTATAGTGGTAATTTTAGACACAAACAGCCTGTCTTGCAAGATCAGATGCTCCTGTCTTTTAAGCATTTTGGGGGGCATTCTGTACACTCATGTGCAGAAACAGGTTTTGCAAAAAGAAATCTGCTTGATCAAACAAGGCTTCAGAATAAAAGCCTTAAGGCAGACATGTCAAACACAAGGCCTGGGGGCCGGATGCGGCCCGCGAAGTGGTTTCATGTGGCCCGCGAAGCCATCCTGGAAACAGTGAGGGAACGGCCCCCGCTGCCTTGGCCCTGGCCCAGGCTGGCCAGGAGCCAATGTACAATTTTGTGGTGGCCATCTATGCTGAAACGCATTCAGTCTTAGCTCCACAAGGCCCCCCCCTGCATGGCCTGAGAGGAACAGTGAGGCTCCTCCAGTGGACCATGCCTTGGCACTTGGCCTGGTCCCACTCCCTTCTGCCAGAGACCCTCAGATCTGTCCCACTCCTGCCCAGGCCCCCACAGGCACCCTTGACACGAACGATGTAGAGCTGGCCACGCCCACCCAGTAGGCCACACCGACTCCATCCACGTCCACCCAGTAGGCCACACCCACCCAGCCCCCTGAGGGCAACTGCAATGCTGATGCGGCCCTCAATGAAATTGAGTTTGACACCCCTGCCCTAAAGAATCTCAGTTTGGTCAGTTGGGGAAGGTACATCTAGATCATGGGTAGGCAACCTTGGCTCTTTTATGACACATGGACTTCAACTCCCAGAATTCCTGAGCCAGCCATGCTGAGGGAAAAGGAAGAGGTTTCCAAGATGAGCCATGCTGGCTCAGGAATTCTGGGAGTTGAAGTCCACAAGTCATAAAAGAGCCAAGGTTGCCTACCCCTGGTGTAGACCCTCAGATCTGTCCCACTCCTGCCCAGGCCCCCACAGGCACCCTTGACGCGAATGATGTAGAGCTGGCCACGCCCACCCAGTAGGCCGCACCCACTCCATCCACGCCCACCCAGTAGGCCACACCCACCCTGGCCACACCCACCCAGCCCCCTGAGGGCAACCGCAATGCTGATACGGCCCTCAATGAAGTTGAGTTTGACATCCCTGCCTTAGGAGATGCCTGCCAACCTTCTAAGACCCACGAGAGAGATTTTGAGGCACATTTTCTGCCTAAAGAGATGTGCCTCAGAAGACAACTGGAGTTTGTCAAAACTTCTCAGACGCCGAGGCCACGCTTTCATTTACAGTGTGCCTCCAGACAGCCACATTTTCTGAATGGCATTTGCATTGCATCACAACTGGAACAACTGTAGCTCAGATCATTCACTGTCATGTGGATAATGAGCTCCTTTGATCTCTGGGGACCATGTTATACAAAGTGGCCTTCAGTTATAAGGGAAAAGTCTTATGATCACATCTCACTCCAAATCTTAGGGACCGAGAAGATCTTTCAGCTTCTGGCCATTGATGAAATATAGTATGGAAGAATTAAGACATTGTTACACAGAAAGCTGCATTTATTGGGTTTTGCTCCTATTTATACACAATGTTGTCCAAGAAAATCAGAGAGGGAAGGGC
>NW_015390040.1:29706-31287 GCF_001527695.2 Protobothrops mucrosquamatus
GCATTGATGATGTAATGTAGTTGGATCATCAAACTTTCTGTTACACACCTCTCAGTTGAGTTGTCCATCAAGCATCCTCTTCCTGATTTAATAATAATAATAATAATAATAATAATAATAATAATAATAATAATAATAATAATAATAATAGTAGTAGTAGTAGTAGTAGTAGTAGTAGTAGTAGTAGTAGTAGTAAAGTTGGAAGGGACCTTGGAGGTCATCTAGTCCAACTCCCTGCTCAGGCAGGAAACCCTATACCATTTCGGACAAATGGCTGTCCAGTCTCTTCTTAAAAACCTCCAGTGTTGGAGCATTCACTGCTTCTGGAGGCAGGCTGTTCCACTGGTTAATTGTTCTCACTGTCAGAAAGTTTCTCCTTAGTTCTAGGTTGCTTCTCTCCTTGATTAGTTTCCACCCGTTGCTTCTTGTCCTGCCTTCAGGCACTTTGGAGAACAGCTTGACTCCCTCTTCTTTGGGGCAGCCCCTGAGATATTGGAACACTGCTATCATGTCCCCCCTCGTCCTTCTCTTCATTAAACTAGACATACCCAATTCCAGCAGCCGTTCCTTATATGTTTTAGCCTCCAGTCCCCTAATCATCTTTGTTGCTCTTCTCTGCACTCTTTCTAGAGTCTCAACATCCTTTTTACATCGTGGTGACCAAAACTGGATGCAGTATTCCAAGTGTGGCCTTACCAAGGCCTTGTAAAGTGGTATTAACACTTCACCTGATCTTGATTCTATTCTTCTGTTAATGCAGCCCAGCACTGTGTTCTGCCACTTTTCTCAGTTGAATGAAAGAGCTGAGAAAAAGTTCCACATTTTGGCAGGGCGAAAAAGAGGGAACCCTGATATCAAAAAAAGAAGCCTTTCTGAGTCAACAGTCACAGCACAAAAGAACATTCAAAATATTATGCAAAAATGATGTTTGGTTAAATCCAACTTTTCCATGAAAAGCACTTCTTCTTAGGCTTATCTCATCTTAGTCATTTTTCCTCATTTCCTCAATGGCACCTGCCCAATAATTCAAACTCGAGTTTCTCTCTTTTTAGCAAACAGTTCTAGCTACATTTTTGGATAAGTCAAAACAAAGGCTGAAGAGGATGTCCATCATGCTAAATATAACTCAGAGGGTTCACTGCTGGCTCTTTAATCTCTGGTTGTTGTTTTTTGTCTGCTGAGAACTGCAAAACAAAACCACAAAGAAGTGGGGGAATATGAAATAGCTAGCAGGCTACGGGAGAGGAGATGGGTTGTGCCCGAGGGCTCAAGAATTCCTTGCTAATCATTTGATCATGGCAGGTTTACAGATTATGATAAATTTTATGATAAGTGGCGGAAGAGAACTCAGCCTAAAAGCTGAGCTGTTCCATTTTGTCATGCCGCACTTTCATTCTCTAATTAGCTCATTACGTGGCCTTCCCTAATGTCGTGATTACAATGAAGCCATTAATTCTATACTTCCCAAAAATTCAGGTCAGATAAGACTACTATATTAATTGCGCCAATGTTTTACTAAACAGAATGCAAAACAGTTGGTTGGTTGGTTGGCTAAGGAGGGAGGAAGGGAGGGTGGGAGGG
>NW_015390040.1:31446-37260 GCF_001527695.2 Protobothrops mucrosquamatus
AGGAAGGAACAGAGGAAGGAAGGGAGGGAGGAAAGAACAGAGGGAGGAAGGAACAGAGGAAGGAAGGGAGGGAGGGAGGATGGGGGGAAGAAGGAAGGAACAGAGGAAGGAAGGAAGGGAGGAAGGAAGGAAGGAAAGAACAGAGGAAGGAAGGAAGGGAGGGTGGGTGGGAGGGACCACGTCCCGGCGCTTGCCCTGGTCCCACCCTCCTCCACCGGAAACCCTCAGATCTGCCCCAGTCCTGCCCAGGCATCCCTGAAGCGAGTGATATCAAGATGGCCACGCCCACCCAGTAGGCCGGGCCCATCCCAGCCACACCCACCCAGCCCCCCCAAGGGCAACCACAATGCTGATGTGGCCCTCAATGAAATTGAGTTTGACACTCCTGCTCTAAAGGCTGACAACAAAGAAGTGTGGGATAAGAAGGAAGAGAATATATATATATTTAAATTTGCATAATTTTAAAAAATTAGCACTTTTTCTATTTATCTTTTTTATGATCTGTAAGCCACCCAGAGCTGCCTTATTGGGGAGATGGGTGGCATATAAACAAACAAACAAACAAACAAACAAACAAACAAACAAACAAATATTTCAGCTTAGAATAAGTGGGTTGGCAAATAAACAAATATATAAACAAACAAATAAACAAACAAACAAACCTTTTAGCTCAGAATAGGTGGGTCACAATCTCTTCTGCCGCCCTTACATGCTCAAGCCCTTCCTTCTGCTCGGAAGCCTTCTGCTGATAGCTAGCAGACCTTCCAGCAGAGTGCGGACAGGGCACAAGACCTGCCGTAGCTCCAGGAGCAAAAACTGGATGTAGAAGTCCTTCCCACTTACACCACGGCAGCAAGTGTTAATTGGCTCATTTAATAAATATTTAAATGGTGTTCCTGTTTGCTTTGAGAAAGAAAAGAAGGAAAGAAGGAATCAGTCACAGAAAACGGAAGCAGCTGCATTAGCAGGTCCCAAGATTGAAAGGAGAGACGCAACTGTGACTTTGGCTTTGAGAGAAACCAGGCTCAACTCCACAGCTGACATCCATGTTTTTGTAGGAGGCCTCTTGGACCTCTTCAGGCTTTCTTGTTATTTCTGGAAGGAGCTGAAGGTGGGGGGTTCAGGGAGCGCAAGAATGCGGTGGTGAACTTCAAACAGGAAGCATATGATGTACTGAAAAGTCACACTTTAATTCTATAAGGATGAAATAACACGAGGGCAGCAAAGGAATGGCTCCTGCGTCCAAGACAAACACAAGAGCAAGACGGAGCGATGGAAAGTCCCAAAATTTCAGAGCTTTGAGGAATTGCTTGAAAATGTAGTCCTAGAGTCCCAATCTGGTCAGTTAGAAAAGAAAGATTTTTGGCCCAGGATTAGCCAAAGGGATACCGTACTAAAGCAACGTGATTGCAGAAGAGGCAAAGCTGGATCTGAGGTTTTTGCATGCAAAAGATACAATTAAGCTTCCCTTGTTCCCAGCCAGCCCCCCCTGGTTTATTGGTCAATCTCCAATCAGGTTTTAACAAATTGTTTGGGAAATGGTCTCTGTTTTCATGAGCTCCTGTCTCCGCCTTTTTTAGTGTGACTTTGAGAGGGTTGGTGCTTCTCACGGTGCTGCTGCTTGGTTTTGATTCCTCTGAGTTGCCTGGACTTTGTATTGCATAGAATAGAATAGAATAGAATAGAATAGAATAGAATAGAATAGAATAGAATAGAATAGAATAGAATAGAATAGAATAGAATAGAATAGGATAGGATAGGATAGGATAGGATAGAACCTTGGAGGTCTTCTAGTCCAGTCCCCTGCTCAAGCAGGAGAACTTATACCATCTCAGACAGGTGATTATCCAGTCTCTTCTTGAAAATTTCCAGTGATGGAGCATCCACGATTTCTGGGGGTAAGCTGTTCCACTGGTTGATTGTCCTCACTGTCAGGACGTTTCTCCTTAATTCCAGGTTGCTTCTCTCCTTGGTTAGTTTCCAACCATTGTTTCTCGTCCTTTCCTCTGGTGCTCTGGTGAACAACTTCTTTGTGGCAGCCCCTCAGATACTGGAATACTGCTATCATGTCTCCCCTATTTCTTCTTTTCTTTAGACTAGCAAAACCCAAGTTCCGCAGCCCTTCTTCATATGTTTTGGTCTCCAGGCCTTTGGTCTCCAGGCCTTCATATGTTTTGGTCTCCAGGCCAGTTGCTCTTCTCTGAATTTTTTTTCCAAACTCTCAACATCTTTTTTGTGATATGGTGACCAAAATTGGCTGCAGTATTCCAGTCGTGGTCTTACTAGGGCTTTATAAAGCGGTACTAATACTTTGTGTGATCTTGATTCTATGCCTCTGTTTGTATTAGCTTTTTTGGTTGCTGCAGCACATCGCTGGCTCATCGTTAAGTGATTGTCCACTAGGACTCCATTTTTTTGTATTTGTCCTTTTTGTCTTTTAGTTTGTTAGAGAGATCTTTGTGCAGCCCTGCGGGTTTCTTCTTGGATTTCTTGTTTTTCTTTCTCAATGGTATTGTGCTGGTCTGGGCTTTTGTGATCGCATTTTTCAGGATTTACCATGCTTCTTGGGTAGTTTTCATGCATGGGATCTTTCCTAGGTTCTCTCTGAGTTTGTTAAAGTCGGCTCTTTTGAAGTTTAAGATGTTGGTTGGATTGCTTAATAATAATAATAATAATAATAATAATAATAATAATAATAATAATAATAATAATAAAGTTGGAAGGGTCATCAAGTCCAATCCCCTGCTCAGGCAGGTAACCCTATACCATTTTGGACAAATGGCTGTCCAGTTTCTTCTTAAAAACTTCCAGTGTTGGAGCATTCACCGCTTCTGGAGGCAGGTTGTTCCACTGGCTAATTGTTCTAACTGTCAGGAAGTTTCTCCTTAGTTCTAGGTTGCTTCTCTCCTTGGTTAGTTTCCATCCGTTGTTTCTTGTCCTGCCTGCAGGTGCTTTTGAAAATAGCTTGACTCCCTCTTCTTTGTGGCAGCCCCTGAGACATTGGAAGACTGCTATCATGTCCCCCCTCATCCTTCTCTTCAAGGAAAAACAAACTCCAGTTGCCTTTTGTAAAAGCACCTTTGGGACAACCATGACCTGGATGACTATGGAGAATCTCCATAGACAAAGAATCTGCTGTGCTTTTGAGTGGTGACAGTAAATATCCTGACTTTCCCTCCGCTTCAAATATTCTCCTTTGGTGTGTAAACAAAGGTTGGCCTTTTTTTTTTTTTGCTGGTCTCCCAAGATGTTGAAATATGAAAACCAAGGATTGCTTTGCCCCAGAAAAGGCAGAAAGCAGAGCAAAATATAAATCTATACTGGAAAGTATTCAGTGGGAAAGCTATCCTGAGAGGAAAGGGATTCTTCTGCATTATATTTCAACATATCATTACTGTGTTTTTATCATTTTCCATTTGGCAAAGCCTGACTCTGTTTCCTTGTCCATTCCTCCCAAAGGGGGGAAAAATAGACCAGATGTGGCTCCTTTTCAAATTGCTTTAAATCGTGCCAGTGGCAATAATAAATAACTGAAACGTTTCACAATTGGTTGGCATACTTAAAATGTTCAACGTAAAAAAAAAAAGATTATTATTTTTTAAATGTACACAATCCCCAAATTTCCAGGATGTTGCCAGGAAAATTGCATTTTTGGTCTGCCCTTGTAGTAAAATGCATAGAATTATGGAAGAGAGAGCAGACTAGAACGAGATTGTTAAGGATTTCAGATACATTTTCTTCAAAGGCAGTGGAGATAGGCATCCAAATAAAATTATTATTATTGCTGTTGTTTTTAACAACAGTAGATGATGCCGTAAAATAATTCTCCCAAATCTTCACTCCCCAGAATTAAAATCTATGTCCTTTACTTAATTTGTTGAGCTGCCAGTCTGAAAATGTACACGATCTGATGTGTATTTTCTTCTTAACAAAGTCCAGCTGGGTGCAATGGGGCTTGTTATTGTCTAGCATAGAAGATGGCAGTTTCAGTTATCCATAAATATTTCTACCCAGCAGTTTCAGGGTCCAGATGGGAGAATAATGGCTAAACTGATTTGGTGTGTCAATTGCAAAAGGCAGCCTTACTAGGAACTGCTTCCATCCTGCGACGATATCTGTAATACCATCAAACATCCACATCTGCCTATCCCAGGTCCTGGGTAAGGACTCGATAGGTAGACAAAATGCCAAATCCAGTCTGAACATCTGGCTGACTGTGCAATGATCCATAATAATAATAATAAAGTTGGAAGGGACCTTGGAGATCATCTAGTCCAACCCCCTGCTCAGGCAGGAAACCCTATACCATTTCGGACAAATGGCTGTCCAGTCTCTTCTTAAAAACTTCCAGTGTTGGAGCATTCACCGCTTCTGGAGGAAGGTTGTTCCACTGGTTAATTGTTCTAACTGTCAGGAAGTTTCTCCTTAGTTCTAGGTTGCTTCTCTCCTTGATTAGTTTCCATCCATTGCTTCTTGTCCTGCCTTCAGGCGCCTTGGAGAATAGCTTGGCTCCCTCTTCTTTATGGCAGCCCCTGAGATATTGGAAGGCTGCTATCATGTCCCCCCTTGTCCTTCTCTTCATTAAACTAGACAATTCCAGCAACCGTTCCTTATATGCTTTAGCCTCCAGTCCCCTGATCATCTTTGTTGCTCTTCTCTGTACTCTTTCTAGAGTCTCAACATCTTTTTTACATCGTGGTGACCAAAACTGGATGCAGTATTCCAAGTGTGGCCTTACCAAGGCCTTGTAAAGTGGTATTAATACTTCATGTATTAGATCAGGCCAATGAGTTTTCGATAGACAAGTGCTCTTCTTTGCTTCCTAGCATTGACTTCCACTCTTAACACTCTTTGCCTCCAGATACATTCCCCTCGAGATTTCATTCCCAAGACTGAGATTTAATGTCATAATTTCATTTTTAGGAGGTTTTGCATCCTGCTCAATTCCTAAGCTTCAAAGCGGTTCACGATAACAGAAAACTAAAACACAAACAAGTCTTCCCGGAATGGGGGGGGAAGAACTAATGGAAGTTCTTTCAGCATCTGAAAGTCTGCAGAATGAAATTCAAAAAAAGGCAGGGACTTTCCAAATTGATAAATGGAGAATGCCTTCTTGGCTCTTCATCCTAAATTGTATTCATCCTACCTCTGTGTAGGAATTTTAGAAGCTGGCACTAACATATGCTATGATGCTTACCATATGTGGTTTTGGTCTACTCCTATGAAATGTTCTCAATGATTGAAAATAATTGGCGGGGGTTAAATAATACTGCCTAATTAAAACTCTGATGCCTCTCATTTCTGTTTAGCGGGTTTGTGTTTTTGTTGACTGTTGAAAAAAACAGATCAGCGTTGTACTCAGGTACTGTTTTTACAGTGTCTTTTCATGGGGATATAAGCAGCTGTTTTACAACTGTAGTGGCAAAAAAGAGTAAGAAAGATAACTTCCTGTCATTTGGAATCATATTTCCAAAGTATTCTTTGGCTACTGCTCAATACTTTTTTTTATTGAGGCAACTTAAAATGGTTTTTGCTTCTTTACATCAACATCACGGTATCTTTCTGCAGGGAACAGCACTGCTTAAGAGTTTGGAAGCTTTTGCTTTCTCGGGTCCTGGAAATACTGAAGAATGATGGAAAGCAGACTAACAATTTAGAAAGTGGTTATAAGATTACATTTTACTTCCAGTTGACATGTGAAGACATTCATCTGGAGAGGAGGAAAATCTGGCTTTTGCACAGTGATATATTCAAGGAATTAAGACTCAACGGAATTGTGTTTGTGTTTCTGCCTGATTCCAAACTCAGTTGCTG
>NW_015390040.1:39133-41874 GCF_001527695.2 Protobothrops mucrosquamatus
CCATCAAACATCCACATCTGCCTATCCCAGGTCCTGGGTAAGGACTCAATAGGTAGACAAAATGCCAAATCCAGTCTGAACATCTGGCTGACTGTGCGATGATCCATAATAATAATAATAATAATAATAATAATAATAATAATAATAATAATAATAATAATAATAATAATAATAATAATAATAATAATAATAATAATAAAGTTGGAAGGGACATTGGAGGTCATCTAGTCCAACCCCCTGCTCAGGCAGGAAACCCTATACCATTTCGGACAAATGGCTGTCCAGTTTCCTCTTAAAAACTTTCAGTGTTGGAGCATTCATCGCTTCTGGAGGCAGGTTGTTCCACTGGTTAATCGTTCTAACTGTCAGGAAGTTTCTCCTTAGTTCTAGGTTGCTTCTCTCCTTGATCAGTTTCCATCCGTTGCTTCTTGTCCTGTCTTCAGGCGCTTTGGAGAATAGCTTGACTCCCTCTTCTTTGTGGCAACCCCTGAGATATTGGAACACTGCTATCATGTCCCCCCTCATCCTTCTCTTCATTAAACTAGACATACCCAATTCCAGCAGCCGTTCCTTGTATGTTTTAGCCTCCAGTCCCCTAATCATCTTTGTTGCTCTTCTCTGTACTCTTTCTAGAGTCTCAACATCTTTTTTACATCGTGGTGACCAAAACTGGATGCAGTATTCCAAGTGTGGCCTTACCAAGGCCTTGTAAAGTGGTATTAACACTTCACGTGATCTTGATTCTATCCCTCTCTTAATGCAGCCTAGCACTGTGTTGGTTTTTTTGGCAGCTGCAGCACACTGCTAGCTCATATTTAAGTGATTGTCCATTAGGACTCCAAGGTCCCTCTCACAGTTGCTACTGTTGAGCAAGGTACCCCCTATACTATACCTGTGCATTTGGGGTTTTTTGCCTAAATGTAGAACCTTAATTTTTTCACCATTGAATTTCATTTTGCTAGATAGCGCCCAGTGTTCAAGTCTGTCCAGATCCTCCTGTATCTTAAGCCTTCTAGTCTTCTAGTCCAACTCCCTGCTCAGGCAGGAGACCCTACACCATTTTGGACAAATGGCAGTCCCGTCTCTTCTTGAAAACCTCCAATGTGGGAGCACCCACAACTTCTGGAGGCAAGCCATTCCACTAATTGTTCTCACTGACAGGAGATTTCTCCTTATTTGTAGGCTGAATCTCTCTTTGATAAGTTTCCACCCATTATTTCTTGTCTTGCTTCCAGGTACATCAGTTGTCCCCCCCCTCTTCTTTGTGGCAGTCCCTCAACTATTGAAAGACTGGTCAAATCTTGTGCCTACAGGGGAGGCTCATGCTTTCTAACTTTAAGCAGCTTAAAGATAGGTAGCCCGTTATTCCTATTGTGCTTAATGCCCTTCTTTTTTATACCTTCACATTTAAAATAGCAGTCGATGAGTCGCAATTTTGAAAGGCCAATTATGGCCACTTATGAACTGTTGAATTCTTTTATCGTAATGGATCTATTTATTCCAGCGCAACTTGCTTCTTATCGGTGCTAAGGCAAGCAAAGATTTTGATGCCACAGTGGGCTGCTGGCAGCGTGAGCCGATATTAGAAGGAGGGTTGGGGAAAATTACACCATCATCTCGAACATCACTGAGACATCAAAGAAGCTAAAACAGAGTCAAAGGTGATGCTTATCACTTCTAGGCTGCCCCAAAAAAATTCAGGTGAATATGGTAGAAGGCAGTAAAGCGAAACTCGTGCGTAACTCTTGAGCATAAGCAACATTAATGTTTTAGAAGACGTAGATAATACTATATTGATATAAAGCTTTTTTTAAAAAAAAGTTTAGCTAAGTTATCAGAGGATCGCTGTGATCATCTTCCATTCACTTTTTATAAATACCACACTGCCTAAATAAGACAATTATATTATTTGTGTTTTAAAATACCACAACTTGTTTTATATAATAAAGCATTGGTTTTTTTTAAAGAAAGAAAAAACTAGAAGCTCTTACCTCTTTGCTGCCTTTTAGCAGCGAACTGGAGTTTCCAGCCAAAAGGTAGCTGAGTTATTGGCCAATGTCGTTTATTTTCTCTGCAGAAGCTCAGATGATCTCTGAATTGTTTCAGATCTATAGATGAGAAGGAGTTTTATCACCAATAGACCCATTAACCAAGCAAGGTATAGATCAGGTTATCGTCCTTGATAGCAGTGTTCCAGTATCTCAGGGGCTGCCCCAAAGAAGAGGGAGTCAAGCTATTCTCCAAGGCGCCTGAGGGCAGGACAAGAAGCAACGGATGGAAACTGATCAAGGGGAGAAGCAACCTAGAACTAAGGAGAAACTTCCTGACAGTTAGAACAATTAACCAGTGGAACAACCTGCCTCCAGAAGCGGTGAATGCTCCAACACTGAATGTTTTTAAGAAGAGACTGGACAGCCATTTGTCTGAAATAGTATAGGGTCTCCTGCCTGAGCAGGGGGTTGGACTAGATGACCTCTAAAGTCCCTTCCAATTTTTATTATTGATCATCGCACAGTCAGTCAGATGTTCATACTGGATTTGACATTTTTGTCTACCTATCGAGTCCTTCCCAAGGACCTGGGATAGGCAGATGTGGATGTTTGATGGTATTACAGATATCGTCGCAGGATGGAAGCAGTTCCTAGTAAGGCCGCCTTTTGCAATTGACTAATGGCGAATTTGTCAATGCCAATGGTGTTCAAGTGGTGCTCCAGTTGTTTTGGGATTGCACCCAAGGCGCC
>NW_015390040.1:41935-46765 GCF_001527695.2 Protobothrops mucrosquamatus
AGTGGTGCTCCAGTTGTTTTGGGATTGCACCCAAGGCGCCTATTACTATTGGTACTACCCTTGCTTGCCTTTGCCACAGTCTTTCTATTTCTATTTGTAGGTCTTTGTATTTTGTTATCTTCTCCAGTTCTTTCTCGTCTATTCTGCTGTCTCCAGGCACTGCCACGTCCACTATCCAGACTTTTTTGTCTTTCTTATCAACAATTGTTGTCCAGGGTGTTATGTTGCAGGTGCTTGTCTGTTTGAATTCTGAAGTCGCAGAGCAGTTTAATTTTATCATTTTCTATGACTTTCTCTATTTTATGATCCCACTAGTTCTTGCTTACAGGCAAATGATATTTCTTGCAGATCTTCCAATGCACCAATGTTGCTACTTTGTCATGCCTCTGCTTGTAGTCAGTCTGTGCAATCTTCTTGCATCATCATCACCATCATCATCATTATTATTAAAATCTTAAAACTCTGCACCTGCTCATAAAATATCATTGCACCATTTGCTGGTTCATAAATCAAGACCTGGGTGACAAGCTGTCATTCCCCTTCTAAAGTACTGTATGTACCACAGGCCCAGGACAGGCGTGGCAAGTTTGACTGACTTGATCTGATTGGGCAGGAGGATTAAGTTAACCCATTCGTGGATTATCCATCTCCAGTGCTGTAGAAAGGAAGAATTCCACAGCTACCTTTTCTACCTTCCCGGCATACAAGTTATAATAATACAGGTAGTCCTCAACTTACAATGATTTATTTAGTGACCATTCAATGTCACAACAACACTGAAAAAAAAGTGACTTCTAACCATTTTTCACCCTTATGACCATTGTAGCACTCTCACGATCATGTGATCAAAATTCAGACCCTCGGCAACTGACTCGTATTTATGACGGTTGCAGCAAGGTCACGTGATCACCCCTTGCAGCCTTCTGACAAGCAAAGTGGGCGGGGATTCTTTTTAAGATTAACAGCTACACCGAGCATTGTTTTGAAAATTCCTGGGTTTGGTACTTTTTTTTTTTGGGAACAGCTACCCTGCCGTCGAACCAAAATACCGAGATTTATTTTAGCTCCTTGAATTTAATTTCTTTCTTTTTTTCTTTTTTCTTTTTTTGCTAATATGTCAAGAAAGTTCCAAAGTAGGACAGTTTTAATCAGAAAAGGAATCTCTCCCGCAGCCCTGGGATTGTGCTGGTTGCCCTGAAAACTTTCAAGATTTGGAGCCAAGTTCTTCCCCATCATTTTCTTGGCCTGCTTCTCTGTTCTGCCCTTTCCTTACCAACTTCTTCTTTTCTTCCTGGGCTGCCCCACAGGCAGGAATTCAGCGATGTCTTCCAGAGAGTCATAGAGTGACAGCACCATTTCTAAAAAAATTAATTAAAATCCTTTTAGGGTGTCCTCAGATGTTAATCCTGGATAGATTATAGCTCACCAAAAATTTCCTGGTGTGGTACAGAAAAGCACATGATGATTTTACATGCAATAAATATTAGAAAAGGACATTTCCAATAAAATGGGCATTGGGTAAGTTATTATAATAACAATAACAATAACAATAAAGTTGGAAGGGACCTTGGAGGTCATCTAGTCCAACCCCCTGCTCAGGCAGGAAACCCTATACCATTTTGGACAAATGGCTGTCCAGTCTCTTCTTAAAAACTTCCAGTGTTGGAGCATTCACCACTTCTGGAGGCAGGTTGTTCCACTGGTTAATTGTTCTGTCAGGAAGTTTCTCCTTAGTTCTAGGTTGCTTCTCTCCTTGATTAATTTCCATCCATTGCTTCTTGTCCTGCCCTCAGGCGCCTTGGAGAATAGCTTGACTCCCTCTTCTTTGTGCCAGCCCCTGAGATATTGAAAGACTGCTATCATGTCCCCCCTCGTCCTTCTCTTCGTTAAACTAGACATACCCAATTCCAGAACCGTTCCTTATATGTTTTAGCCTCCAGTTCCCTGATCCTCTTTGTTGCTCTTCTCTGTACTCTTTCTAGAGTCTCAACATCTTTTTTACATCGTGGTGACCAAAACTGGATGCAGTATTCCAAGTGTGGCCTTACCAAGGCATTGTAAAGTGGTATTAATACTTCACAGTACACATTATTATGTATAAATGAGGCAAACAAAATATGTCCATTACCATCGCCAGCCATGAAAGGCCCATGAAAATATATCTTCAGCTATGATGGAACAACTTGCCTCCAAAAGTTGTGGGTGCTCCAGCAACAAATTTTTTAAAGAAAAAACAGGACAACAATTTGTCTGAAATGGTATAGGGTTTCCTGCTTGAGTAGGGGATTTGACTAGAAGATATCCAGGTCCCTCCCAACTCTGTCATTCTATTATTGGAGAAGTCCTCGTCTCACAATCTGATTTTGTTAACCGTATCGGACTATTATCTCTGTATTTTCATTGGCTCAGAAGTAACAGAGTAATTATTTCAGTTTGGGGGCCTGTTGTCTAGCTTTCACTAGCCCACAGCCAAGCAAAACACCACTTAAGAAATTCTTCTTGCTGGAAATGTAAAATTTAGAGGAGGAATTTACTTTATCATGGTTGACTTGGCTAAGAAGTCTTGGCTCAATCGTAGAGGAACAATTTGTAGAATTAATGGAAATACCTGTAATGCAGACTCTTGTGTACTTCTTTTATAAGAACTTTATATTGTACAATTATCCTCCTTGGCTTAAGGCATTTTCTAACAAAAACATTATAAGCTGCGTTTTATATCTACAGGGTGCACGCCGAAACCCTAACCCCACAGACCATTTATTATACAAGTTAACAGTAAATATTCAAATCGGGTACCAACTTTCTTCTAAATATTTCCTCATGGCTTTGATGCATGATCTTTGAACATTCCTAAGTACACAAACATTTTTTTTCTGAAAAAAGCCATATTTAATAACATTTATTGTGATTGACCTATGAATCCTGATTTTTTTGATACATTCCCCCTCCCTTCCTCTCCTTCCCTTTCTCTCTGTGGTGTGTGTGTGTGTGTGTGTTGTGCACTTCCTTAGCCATTCTTACCTAATAACCAGATACCTTGCCAAATAGACCTGATATTCAAGACAGCAGATGTTTTCCGTCCTGCCGTTCTTTTCTGCGGGTTCCTATGAAATATAATTATTTATCTGTGAATTCAAAAGTTAAAGACACTTTTAAGTTACTATTTTTTATGGGACTCGGAAAGTCTACATCAGGGGTAGGCAACCTTGGCTCTTTTATGACTGGTAGACTTCAACTCCCAGAATTCCTGAGCCAGCATGGCTCAACTTGGAAATCTCTCCCTTTCCCCTCAGCATGGCTGGCTCAGGAATTCTGGGAGTTGAAGTCCACGAGTCATAAAAGAGGCAAAGTTTTCCACCTTTGGTTAGACCAATCCTTTCTAGGTGGGTCAGACTACAGTCCCCATCATCCGCCCACTGTCTGAACACAATGCGATCTCTACTCCTACCTATTGGGGTATTTCTACATGGTTGCTTTCAGACAAGTCTACTGTAGCTACAGTACTTTCCGTTGCTTTCCTCAAAAAGTTTTCTCTCCCTCCCCCCCATATACACACCATCTACTCCACAGCTCTGGGATTTCCTAATAAGCAAGGTCTGGGGCGGAGTGAAAAGACACCCCCCTCATTAGCCACAGAAGCACCCTAGGGATCTTGGGCCTGTTGGTTCCACCTGATCCAGGGGTAGGCCCCTTTGGCCCCTTCATGACTTGTGGACTTCAACTCCCAGAATTCCTGAGTCAGTATGGCTCAGCTTGGAAACCTCTCCCTTTCCCCTCAGCATGGCTGGCTCAGGAATTCTGGGAGTTGAAGTCCATGATTCATAAAAGGGCCAAGGTTGCCTACCCCTGGTCTAGACAAAGGACAGCTCCTTTAAACTAAGGGGAGCTTTTAGGAAAGGATCTGCAATGTTACCAAAAGGATCCTTTCATTGCTCATCCTACTTCCAAAAGATTCAAGTTGAGGATTTCCTGGTGCTGGTGGTGGAGGAGAAAGAGGAGATCGTCGTTTCTGCAACTTCAATCCCTAGGCAACCCCGCAAGGAATAAAACACAACAACACAATCTTTCCTCTCTCGTCTGCTTTCCAGGTTTTGAGGACATTTATGCACCATATAAAGCTTCCTCTAGCACACAGGTCGGCAACCTGCGGCTCCGGAACCGCATGCGGCTCTTTGAGCCTTCCTCTGTGGCTCCCAGCCTCTTCTGCCATTTGCAGAGAGAGACAGAGACAGAGAGAGGCACTTGTGCTTCCCTGCTTCTCTCTCTGTCTCTGTCTCTGTCTCTGTCTCTCTCTCTCTCTCTCTCTGTGTGAAAGAGAGTGGACTCTGAGGAGCTGAAAAGCTTTTTGGGTGGGGCTCCTCCCTTTGCTGTGTCTCTGCAGGAAGCAGGAAGGGCAGGAGACAGCTAGCTAGCCCAGCTATGCTGGCTCAGGAATTCTGGGAGTTGAAGTCCATGAGTCATAAAAGAGCTGAGGTTGCCTACCCCTGAGCTTGCTGGAGAACAGCTTGAAGCCAGCTTGCCAGGTGAGCAGAAGATCGGAGAGAGGGGGGGGGAGAGACCTTTTGACTTTTAAAATGAAGATAACACTGCATATATCCTTTTTACCTTTATGATATATATATATATATATATATATACAGGGCTTTTTTTCAGCCGGAACGCGGCGGAACCGCGTTCCGGCACCTTTTTCCGGGCCGGCCGCACCGGAAATAGCCCCTCCCGCACCGGAAATAGCCCCTCCCAAATTTTACTTGCATTCCTGTTCTCTAAAGGGGCGGTCCTAGGGTTTGATGAGGGCGTGGCCAGGTTTGAGTTCCGCCACCTTTTCTC
>NW_015390040.1:49278-51655 GCF_001527695.2 Protobothrops mucrosquamatus
TATATATATTTTTTATTTATATATATATATATATATATATATATATATATATATATATATATATATATATATATATATATATATATATATATATATATATATATATATATTAAATCGGGAGACTAAGATGGCCATTTCTAGCTCGTTCTGCTTTCATCAGTTAGCCATACCCTTTATGGGATTCAAACCTGGGCAGTAAAAAGTAAAACTGCAGTATAGCAGTTAAAAATGTCAAGGTGTACTCAATCAGACCGGTGCTGATTGAGTAAACTGTGCGGCTCCCAGTGTTTTTTTTAGGTGGGAAATGGGTCCAAGTGGCTCTTTGAGTGTTTTGGGTTGCCTACCCCTAGGTTAGGGTGACCATGGCAGGCCAGCCCCTTTGCACTTCAGCCTCTCTGAAAGATGGAGGAAGGGAAATTAAATGTGATTCAGTGTTGATCAATTATGAATCACCATAAGGCACAATAGTAGTTTCAGATGTTCTGTGTGGTGTTGTTTTTCTTTCTTTTTTCCTGCAAAGCATTAACTTATTCCCAAGATTCAAGAATCTAGCCTATCTCTGGCCTGGCGCCTGAGTGGGAAGCAAATTGGCAAAATCTCCTACTTAAGACGTGCCAGCGTTGCAGTTGTGAAACTCTTTTGAACAATGATTGAGGGCCGTTACATTCCCCCAAAATGTGCTAAGTGTGAGAGCTTTGCGTCTCCCTCCAACGAAGTCCTCCAATGAAAAATGAGGTGTTTGGGTATAAGTGTGCGTGTGGGTGTTTGGTATATCTATTTATTAACTTAATGAGAGAATCTGTCCAAGGCGACACAAGATCTTCTCCATCACATTCCAACACTGTATTTCTACCCAACGTGCTGTCCAGAAAACCTTGTCCTCTTTGAAAGGCATCACTGCCTTCAGACATGGTAGTGCTTATAGAACAATTTAGATGTCCAGATCCCTCTGGCAGATTATTAGAAATTCTGTTCTGTGACCCCCAGATGTAGCATTATTATCATTTTTAACCAAGTTCAGCCTATAGCAGTGATGGCGAACTTTTTAGAGACTGAGTGCCAAACTGCAACCCAAAACCCACTTATGCATTGTCGAGTGCCGGGTGGGTGTGGCCCATTGGCTGGGCGTGGCCCATTGGCTGGGCATGGCCAATTGGCTGGGCGTGGCCAATTGGCTGGGCGTGGCTGCGGTGGTAACGGCAGACTGGGTGGGACTAAAAAGTTCAATCAATCAATTCCAACTTTGCAAGATCTTTTTTTTTTCCCGCGAGAAGTTGAAATTGACTGATTGAACTTTTTTTTTTTGCATACGGTGGCGGAGGCCTAAAGCAAAAAGGTTTTATAAAACCCAGCTGAAGGCCTAGGACTGGGGCGATGGCGCGCATGCCCACAGAGAGGGCTCTGAAATGCCGCCTCTGGCACCTATGCCATAGGTTCGCCACCACTGGGCTATAGGAACAGGAATTTCCAGCAGTTAACCTGACAACTTTGCACCCCCTTAATTTAACAGGCCACAAGGTAGCAAAGTGCTGTCAAATTAAACACTGTAAGAATTTCAAAACAAAGGCAAGGTCGGAAATTTTTTTTAAGCAAACTGATAAATGAATGAGCAAGCTGATGTCCCAAAGATGTTTTTCAAAAAGCAATTGGACTTCCTGGATAAGTCCCGTTGCCTCTTGAAAAGCACCTTTGAGACAACCATGACTTGGATGACTGAGAATCTTCACAGACGCTTAGCCATGCACTTTGGGATGAATACCCTTCAAGTGGTCCAGAAATATGAACGGATTTCCAGGAATCATTTGCTCTTCAACTTGAGATGCAGACAACACAGGCTCATCCCCAACCGTCCGTGTCTGTGTTCAGAATGAAAAGACACAGGGCAGAAAACATCCTGCAAAAAAGCACAGCTCCAGATTATAGATTCAAAATAGATTAGAAATGTATTTTTTTGGAGTAATATTTTTGTTTTTTAAGAAGGAAAGTTACTTTGCAAAGGTAGAAGAATAAGAGGGATTCTTGATAAAAGAAGAAATAACATTAATAAACGAGTTATTGATTATGTTAAGGAAAAGACACCTGAAATCTTAATAATATGGTTATTTAAGCTAAACTGGAATATGGTAAATTGTAAACAGCAAAGCCAAATACAGGATTTTGATTTATATAAATGAAATGTTATTTATTTATTTATTTATTTTATTTATTAATTGTATTTATATCCCGCCCTTCTCCTTTCGGACTCAGGGCGGCTGACAAATGATAAAAAGCTAACATATTACACCTAATTTAAAATTTGATTAAAATGAAATATTTAAGAATGTCAAATTTAAAAGTAATTAAAACCCCTATAAAATCCCCTAGGCCAGTCCCGCTT
>NW_015390040.1:53149-59560 GCF_001527695.2 Protobothrops mucrosquamatus
ATCGCCACAAGGTAGGATCTAATATGACTCCTTACCTGTGTTCGGTCGGATTCGGTCCGGGACTTCCTCCAACTGCTCTCTAGGCGTCTTTTCCGGCGTTTCATCTCTCTCAGCTCCTCAGTAAACCAAGGAGCTAATTGAGATCTACGCCGGGTCAGAGGCCGCAGCGGCACGACTCGGTCCAGTGCCGCGGCCGCGGACGCATCCCAGGCCGCGGCCTGATCTTCCGCCGAGTCGTGACCTAACGCCTCCGGATATGGCCCAAGCTCCGTCAGGAACCTCTCCGGGTCCATCAGGCGCCTGGGACGGTACCATCTGGGTGGTTCCGTCTCCCTGCGGCGAGGGGTAGCGGTCCGGAAGTCCATCCTCAGGAGTGCATGATCTGACCATGATGATTGTTTTGATTAATTGAATTTTATTGAAAAAAGACATTAATTTGAATATATTATATTATTTGAGGGAACGGAGAGGGAGACTTTAACGATTGAATTTGAATTATATATGAATGATTTTGCTTTTGTATCATTGATTACCCTGTCACCACGTTGTTTCTCAAGCACTTGGTTGTAAAAAGAATAAACTAATAAAACTTATGTTATTAAAAAAAAAAAGAATGAAAGGACACAGGGCAGAAAACATCCTGCAAGAAAGCACAGCTCCAGTTTCTCAACGAAAAAATAAGACACATTAATTTTACAACTGAGGGGTGGGTTTTTTTTGAAAGAGAACATGGAACACAAACTCAAAGAGCTGAAATCACTTCTAACCTCACCGAGAAAGTCCAGTTGCCTTTTGAAAAACACCTTTGGGATAACCATGACCTGGATGAAGGGCTAGAGGTGACATGATAGCAGTGTTCCAATCTCTCAGGGGCTGCCCCAAAGAAGAGGCAGTCAAGCTCTTCTCCAAAGCCCCAGAGGGCAGGACAAGAAGCAACGGATGGAAACTAACCAAGGAGAGAAGCAACCTAGAACTAAGGAGAAACTCCTGACAGTTAGAACAATTAACCAGTTGAAACAACCTGCCTCCAGAAGCGGTGAATGCTCCAACACTGGAAGTTTTTAAGAAGAGACTGGACAGCCATTTGTCTGAAATGGTGTAGGGATTCCTGCCTAAGCAGGGGATTGGACTAGAAGGCCATCCTTCTAACTCTGTTATTCTGTTCTGTTATGATTGAGAATCTCCATAGATAAGGAAGCTGATGGCAGATAGTTCAAGGTATGGAGGCCACAAGTACTCACCTTCTTAATTGCATACATCTTAAGCATCATACATTGTACAACTGTAGTCCTTGATCATTGCTAAATGGACAGGAACACATAGACCTTAAGATGCTCCACAGATAGGGCAGGTCAGGCTGATGCTTTAAATGTCCTTCCTGTACGATTCCATAAACAAAACGCAGTTGGCTGGAATGTCAATACAATGAAGTTGGATTCACACCTGTCTGGCCAGGATGAACATCAACTGATCCACGTCAACTGAGGACTGAATGAGTAAAATATTAAGCATACAACGTAGCCTTAGGTGTCACATCATGTCCTATTAATATGGATTGGAATTCAGGAAGACAAGTATGAGAAACCATTATGTGGATTATGGATTATAGAAATCAATTGTTAATGATTGTTTTACAAATATAACTCAGACAATACATTGTTCACCAATTATTGTGATTTACGTTTAAAAAAACCCAATAAAATATATTACAAAAAAATAAATAAAAAGAAATGGAAAGAATATATTCGGAAAACAACTGGCCCATCTTATCAAAAAGGCTTTAAACTAAAATAGAGGGGGTGGAGATGAGTGGAAAATACACACACACACACACACACACACACACACACACGCACACGAGACCTGGTGCCTCTTTTGGAGGAAAAAAAACAAGAAAAAAGTCAAGGAAACAGTCGGTCCACTAAAGAGAGATGATGGCAAGTAAGTAAAAGGCAGTAGAGAGAAAGTAGAGCTGCTTAACTCATTCTTTGCATAAGTTTCATGCAAAAAGAAACTATAGCCCAAGCTACCGAACACATAACTGTAAAAGGCAGACTAGAAATAAAAATTAAAATAAACACGAAAGTGGTGAGAGAACACCTGTCTGACCTTGAGGAAAATAAATCACCAGGACCTGATGGATTACATCCCAGAGGTCTGAAGGAACTGGCAGATGTTATCTCAGAACCATTGTACCATATCTTTCAAAAATCGTGGAGTACCGGGGAACTACCAGAGGACTAGAAAAGAGCTGATGTGGTTCCCATCTTCAAAAAGGGGGGAAAAAAGGAAAACAGACCCAGGAAACTATAGACCAATCAGCTTAACATCAATACCTGGGAAAATACTGGAAAAAAACAATAAAAATACAGACCTGTGAACATCTAGAAATAAAGTTATAACTAGTAGCCAGCACAGGTTTGTTAAAAACAGATCATGCCAAACCAATTTTACTTCATTCTTTGACAATGTGACTAAATTAGTAGACCAGCGAAATGCTGTGGACGTAGTACATTTAGATTTCAGCAAGGCATTTGACAAAGAAGACCACAACCTACCTTTTGGTAAACTAGAGAAATATGGGATAGACAGCATCACCACCAGTGGATTTGTAACTGGCTGACAAACCGTACTCAACGAATCATCCTTAATGATACTACATCTTCATGGAAGGAAGGAAGCAGTGGAGTACCACAAGGGTCTGTCTTAGGCCCAGCACTCTTCAATATCTTCATAAATGACTTAGATGAGAGAATAGAAGGGGAACTCATCAAATTTACAGATGACACTAAGCTGGCAGGAGTAGCCAACACCCCAGAAGACAAGCTCAGGATCCAAAAAGAACTTGATAGACTTAAACAATGGGCCCTATCCAACAACATGAAATTTAATGTGGAGAAAAGCAAGGCTTTACACCTAGACAGGAAAAATCAAAGGTTACAAGTACAGATTAGGCAAAATATGGCTCAAGAACAGTAACTATGAGAGGGATCTTAAGAGTCCTAGTGGATGATCACTTAAATGTGAGTCAGTGGTGTGTGGCAGTGGTCAAAAAAGGTAATAGAATCCTTGGTTGTATAAACAGAGGCATAGACTCAAAAGAAATATTAGTACCACTTTAAAAATCCTTAGTAAGACCACACCTGGAGTACTGCATCCAGTTTTGGTCACCACATTACAAAAAACGATGTTGAGACTTTGAAAAAAAAGTGCAAAGAAGAGCAACTAGGATGATTAAGGGCCTAGAGACAAAAAGATATGAAAAACATTGCAGGGATTGGATATGGCCAGTCTAGAGAAAAGAAGGACTAGTAGTGACATGATAGCAGTATTCCAATATTTGAGGGGCTGCCACAAAGAAGAGGGGGTCAACTTATTTTCCAAAGCACCAGAAGGCAAGACAAAAAACAATGGATGGAAGCTAATCAAGGAAAGAAGCAACTTGGAATTAAGGAGAAACTTCGTAAGAGTGAGGACAATTAACCAGTGGAACAGCTTGGCTCCAGACATTGTGGGTGCTTCATCATGGGAGATTTTACGAAAAGACTGGACAACCATCTATTTGAAATGATATACAGCAGTGATGGCGAACCTTTTAGAGACCGAGTGCCCAAACTGCAACTCAAAACCCACGTATGTATCATCAGGTGCCAGGTGGGCATGGCATGTTGGGTGGGTGTGGCTGTGGTGGTAAAGGCAGACTGGGTGGGACTAAAAAGTTCAGTCAATCAATTCCAACTTTACAAGATCTTTTTTTTTCCGCGAGAAGTTGAAATTGATTGATTGATTGAACCTTTTTTTTTTGTACACAGTGGCAGAGGCCTAAAGCGAAAAGGTTTTATAAAACCCAGCTGAAGGACTGAGGTGATGCTGCGCGTGCCCACAGAGAGGGCTCTGCATGCCACCTGTGGCACGCGTGCCATAGGTTCGCCACCACAGATATAGGGTCTCCTGATTGAGCAGGGGGTTGGACTAGAAGACCTCCAAGGTCCCTTCCAGCTCTGATTTATTGATTGAATTCTATATTGGCGCACATGTGTAAAGTTTCGACATCCTAGCCAAGGTATATACTGTAATAAATCCTAAGCGAACTGAATAACAGACTTGGAAGGGACCTTGGGGGTCTTCTAGTCCAACTCCCTGCTCAAGCAGGAGACCCTATACCATTTCAGACAAATGGTTGTCCAATCTTTTCTTAAAAACCTATAGTGATGGAGCACCCAAGACTTCTGGAGGCAGGTTGTTCCACTGGTTAATTGTTCTCACTGTCAGGAATTTTCTCTTTAGTTCTAGGTTGGTTCCCTCCTTGATTAGTTTCTGTCCATTGCTTCTTGTCCTGCCTTCAGGTGCTTTGGAGAATAGGTTGACCCCCCTCTTTAGAAACGATGCTGACATTAACTCTTATCTGGTACAAAATAAAACATGATGTCTTTCTGCATATTTGAAAGCATTCCTCGTATTTTTGAGCAGTTCTTTGCAGATCCAAAGCAGGAAGACAGTTATACGGAGGGGCCAAAAACTGATAACCTTTTAATCAATCCTCTACTTTGCATCACCCTCTTTGGCAGAAATAGCAGCACACAAAATGTTTCCTGAAGGCAGCTAATAGTTTAAAAATTTTGCATTTGGATTTTACCCCCTTTTTTTTAGCTCAGAAATGTTTTTAGGTCTGTTTCCTTGCACTGAGGTCTCCCCATATATTTTCTGTGGTTTTTAAGGCCAGGGAAGTTCGAAGTCTATTCCAAAACCTGTTATCTTTCTTTCTTGCAAATAATTTCTGATTTGGTTCGGAGACATATTTTTTCATCTCCTGAAATATCATCTGAACACCAAATAACCAGCACTGGCTAAATAAATAACATTGGATAAATATCTTTTTTTTCCCTTGCTTTTCTATTTTTATTTAGCTTTTTTTTTCTTTTTCTTGCACTTTTTAAAAAAATAACATTATTTTTCTTGCTCACTTTACATTAGTTTTAGCTTTTATCTTCCCGTTTAAAAGCCTGAGTAAAAAATATATTTAAAAAAGATAAATAACTTGCAATATCTATAGCTACAGTACACCCTTAGTACTTCTTTGGAAACCAATGATGAAAGCAGCAGAAATGAGGCAGACAGAAAATATTTAATGTGTGTTAAAAGTTCCTAAGGATGGCACTTTTTAGAACTGACTGCCTTTTGCCATGCATGAATTCTCCACCTGAAAACATTTAACAATGTTATGTCTCTTTCTCACAATAGTGAAGAAGAGGTTGGCGAGTTAAAATTTGGGAGAGGAGTGCAGATAAATTTTCTTCACTAACCCCTGAATGTGCATTTGCTCTTTTGTGCGCTTTGAGTGCACACACACACACACACACACACACACACAAACACAGCATGAAGTGTTCTTTTTGACTTGCTTTCAGATCTGGAAATTCTCCATGTTCATCACTTGATGAACAGGCGGTGTTTATGTAAGCCTGAGCTCCACGGAGTTATGTGTGGTTCCAAAACACAGTTTGGGCTTTTTAATATTCAAAGGTCGAAGACGGGATATGATGAAGACACGATTAAACAAAAACCTGGGAAATCTGTAGCCAATTTCCACGGAGGAGAACTGTGATTCAACCCTCTATTCCGGGATTCCGGGGTTTATGACTACCAGATGCACCAAAGTGACTTCTCAATTTCAGCTGTTAAAATGCAGCGGTCGCCCCAACGGCTCCAGAAATCAGCTTTCCTGTCATTTGAGTGACTTTTGAGGTGCGGGCGTTTTTCACAGACATGCAAAGGAACTCGAGACACCCAGGCCGTGAAAAAGATTTCAAGAGTCATCCTGCTTATAAGGCAGATGACAAATAACTTCGACATTTTTTTCCTTTTTGGTTTTGTCCCTTCTGCGCCTCAGGATGGAGCTGTTGGGAGGCTATTTATGTAAGCAAGAGATTCGGGAAGAGATGAGAAGAAAATACTCCTGAATTCCGGATAGGATGGTAGATAATCTCCTTGGTAATGAGGCCAGTGCCCCTTGTGTAAAGCATCGCCAGATGCTGGTTGGTTTAGCTTCTCAGAAAAATCAAGCTCAATCCTTATTTCTCTGAAAGAGTAGAAGGAAGGAAGGAAGAAAGGAAGGAAGGAAGGAAGGAAGGAAAGAAGGAAAGAGAAAGGAATGGAGGAAGGGAGGATAGAAGGAAGAAAGGAGGAAGAAAGGAGCAGGAGAGGATGGAAAGATAGAAGGAAGGAAGGAAAGAGAGAAAGGGAGGATGGAAAGAAGAAAGGAGGAAGGAAGGAGCAGGAGAGGATGGAAGGAAGGAAAGAAGGAAAGAAGAGAAAGGAAATGGAGGGAGGGAGGGAGGAAGGAAGGAAGGAGGAAGGAAGGAAGAAGGAAAGAGAAAGGAAACGGAGGGAGGATAGAAGGATGGAAGAAAG
>NW_015390041.1:0-1920 GCF_001527695.2 Protobothrops mucrosquamatus
GTTCCAGTGGGCTTGATACTTCTCCTTTGTTTATTCAACTAGGTTTGGCAAGCAAGTAAGAAGAAAATATGCACTATTGGGGGCATAAATCAAACCATGAACTGCTGTGTTGCTAAAAAAAAAATTCTTCACTGGCAGAATATATAAACTGAAGTGTTTTGCCCACATTCTAAATGCAAAGGCATTAAATTAAAAAAAATACCTAATTTTTTTTCATCTAATGAGAGGTTGTGTCATAGGTATAAAGGTACTGTATATTGTATCTTTATTGAAGGGACACTGAAATAATTGTGTAAAGAACCAACACCTGAAATTCAAAGTTATGTTGTCCGTCAGCAGAGAGTTGATTCAGAGGGAAACTAGAATAAAAAGAGCAGCTGAAGCGCAGCACAAAAGCATTAATTCTTGAAAAAGTCAGCTGAACCATGAGAAGAAATAAGAAACAGAAAGCCAAAAGAACATAAGTCATAAGTTGACAACAGGAGCTTGGCAAAGGGATTTCCAGAGAGGACAGTTAGAGAAGGGAGAGATGTTTGTTATGCTCTAGGCTAGTATTTTACAAACTTGGCAACTTTAAGATATATGGACTTCAACTCCCAGAATTCCCCAGCCATCTGACTCAGGAATTCTGGGAGTTGAAGTCCACAGATCTTAAAGTTGCCAAACTGAAAAACGCTGTTCTAACTATTAACTATTATTCCTTTTAAAAACTGTGCTGCTGCACCAGGAGTAACCCTTACATTGTTGGGTTCAGTCTCAAGATGTTGAGACTCTAGAAAGAGTACAGAGAAGAACAACAAAGATGATTAGGGGACTGGAGGCTAAAGCATATAAGGAAAGGCTGCTGGAATTGGGTATGTCTAGTTTAAGGAAGAGAAGGACGAGGGGGGACATGATAGCAGTGTTCCAATATCTCAGGGGCTGCCACAAAGAAGAGGGTGTCAAGCTATTTTCCAAGGTGCCTGAAGGCAGGACAAGAAGCAACGGGTGGAAACTAATCAAGGAGAGAAGCAACCTAGAACTAAGGAGAAACTGCCTGACAGTGAGAACAATTGACCAGTGGAACAACCTGCCTCCAGAAGCGGTGAATTCTCCAACACTAGAAGTTTTTAAGAAGAGACTGGACAGCCATTTGTCCAAAATGGTATAGGGTTTCCTGCCTTAGCAGGGGGTTGGACTAGATGACCTCCAAGGTCCCTTCCAACTTTACTACTACTACTACTACTACTACTACTACTACTACTACTACTATTATTATTATTATTATTATTATTATTATTATTATTATTATTATTATTTCCCTCAGTCAGTGGCTACAGTTGGTGAAGAAAACAGGTTAAAAAGAATGCAGTTTAGAAAATGAAGGAAAAATTAGGCTGGTAGTTTAAGATGGGACACTCCCAACCAGTGTTAACATATATTTTCTTTCTGTCTCTCATCTTGCATAAAGGTTTCAAAACAAAAAAAATATCACTGTTGCTGTTTCTATATTTTATTTGTCTTTAAATAAAACATTTTAAACGTGGTTTCTGCTCTCCCTATACCTATGCCTAGGAATTCACCTCTGGGACAAGGAATGGAGGAAAAACAAACCCCTTTCTTTGATACAAGTAGTCCATAACTTACAATCCCAATTGAGCCCAAAATTTCTATTGCTAAGAAAGACACATATTAATTTGCCCCGTTTTATGACCTTTCTTGCCATTGCAGTTAATATCATGGTTATTATTATTATTATTATTATTATTTTAATTTCTATACCGCCCTTCTCCCGCAGGACTCAGGGCGGTGCACAGCATATTAAAAACAGATACAATAACAATATACAAAAATAAAACCCTTCTAAAACCAAATTAAAAACCAAATATTAGAGGCTGTGTTCCAATTAAAATTATACTTAAAATCGTCCCTAAATAAAAT
>NW_015390041.1:5463-27565 GCF_001527695.2 Protobothrops mucrosquamatus
GCCGAGGCCACCGGGGGGCCGCCAGCCGCCAGCCGCCGAGGGGCCGCCGAAACCGCCGAAGTCCCCCCGCCGATCCCGGGGAACTCACCGAGGGGAGATCTCCCCGGGACGGGCCTCCAAAGCCTCCAGAACTCCCCTCTGCTCCATTCAGAACTCCACTAATGCGGAGCTACGAGCCGACAGCCGCCATCTTCAGGCATGCGCAATAAGTCTATTAAGTTATTAAGTGACTCTGGCTTCCCCATTGACTTCGCTTGTCAGAAGGTAGCAAAAGGTGATCACATGACTCCAGGACACTGGGCCCTTCACAAACACATGCCAGTTGCCAAGCGTCCAAATTTTGATCACGTGGCCATGGGGAGACTGTAATACTTGTAATGTGAAAAGCATATAATAATAATAATAATAATAATAATAATAATAATAATAATAATAATAATAATAATAATAATAATAATAATAATAATAATAATAATAATAATAATAATAATAATAATAATAATAATGATGATGATGAAAAAAAAAGTTGGAAGGGACCTTGGAGGTCATCTAGCCCAACCCCCTGCTCAGGCAGGAAACCCTATACCATTTTAGACAAATGGCTGTCCAGTCTCTTCTTAAAAACTTCCAGTGTTGGAGCATTCACCGCTTCTGGAGGCAGGTTGTTCCACTGGTTAATTGTGCTAACTGTCAGGAAGTTTCTCCTCAGTTCTAGGTTGCTTCTCTCCTTGATTAGTTTCCATCCGTTGCTTCTTGTCCTGCCTTCCATCTGTGCCATTGTAACTTCTGTCACTAAATGAATGGTTATAGGTCGAGGACTACCTTGTATGCAAGTGTTTGCTTCTACAAGTTTCATGGGAATAGAATAGAATAGAATAGAATAGAATAGAATAGAATAGAATAGAATAGAATAGAATAGAATAGAATAGCTTTATTTTCACTTTAAATGCACACTAATCAGCATATATTAACGTTAGATTTCATTCCATACAGCTCTCAAAGGGTAACCATCTCCAATATATACTGCATAAACATGACAAAAAAAGTTGTGCTTATACCCACATACACACACATATATGACCCTGAGAAACAACAGCCTAGTTTGGATTTATACATGGCGAGAGAAATGAATCTTGTGAGTTTACCAGATGGATGGCATAGGGAACAAAGCTGTTACAGAATCTAGGAGTCCTGCTAGAAATATTTCAAAACCTTGTCCCCGAAGGGAGCAGCAGAAACAGACTTGTGAAGTGGATGTTACTCTGTGTGCATTTGATTCTGCAAGTAGTGATTGCAGGGATCCCAGGAAATCTTTGTATCTTTAGAATCTGGGCCCTGTTATATTTCAGGAAGGAAATGGGGAGGGGGGTGGTACATGAATGACTGTGCCCTGATACTCAATTTTTTCCACATCTTCCTGAAAGGCCTGCTGCACCACAGGGTTAAAGCATGAATTACAATCAGACCAGGCAAGGCCTCCAGAGATGCCAAATGAATTCCTACTTGAAAATTGCATTTGGCAGTCAAGCTAAAAACTGCGCCAGCTGCGAAAGTTAAGAGGAACACCTAGCTTTGGGGAAACCAAAGTAAGTCTCCAGGGGAGCACGAAAGCAAAGAACTCTGAAAAATTGAGATTACGGACTTGATAAATTACTTCCTTCTCTATCTCAAGCAGCTGTTATTTGGGGTAAAATCCATGAATGGAGATATAATGTTGAAAGAGAACATAAACATATTCATTAAGAAACCTAAAAAAAAAAATCATAGAAAAACTCCATTACAGAAATGAAGATATATCTACCTAAAAAATAATAATAATAAACAGATAACAAATTTGCAAGAAAAATTGTGCATATGCAACAGGGGAGAAAAAGAATATGGAAGAATATCATCTCTAGCATTTTGAATTTCCACAGCTAGTTGAGAAGGACATTGTCCAATTTTGTGAGATGAATTTCTTTCACTGAGGATTGGGTATGGGTGATGTTATATGTTTTACAACAGTGGCCCCAAACCTTTTGGGCACCAGGGACTGGTGCCGTGGAGAAAGGTTTTTCTGCAGACCAGAGGAAGCATGGTTTTGCCTGCTGCCTGCATCCCGCAAATGGGGCTTTGCTTGTTTGTGTGGGCCGATTGCTGATATGCCGCAGACCGGTGCCGGTCAATGGACCGGGGGTTGGGGACCCCTGTCTTACAACATATGGATATATTTTAGAAGAGCCATATTGCTTTGCTGTGACTAAAATTAATTACACGGCAATTTAAACGTACTATAGTGGTACTTTATAGACTAATTTTCTGTAACCAAATGCCTTCTATATATGTTGCAATGCAACTTACAAAACTACAGGCAACAATCTAAAATCTGTCCATCTTAAACAGCTTTGTTATTGAGTTAGATAGAATAGGATCACGGTCAGAGAAGCTTAAGAAAGATCTTTGCCTGGAAGCTGATAGTAGGCCACAAGGGACAAATATGGCCCCTTTAGGACCTGTGGACTTCAACTCCCAGAATTCCTGAGCCAGCATGACTGGATCAGGAATCATGAGAGTTGAAGTTCACAGGTCGTAAAGGAGCCATAGTTGTCCACCCCTGCAGTAGGCCATAGCAAGCCAGCTACCAGCTCTTCAAATTAATGGCTCCCTGCTGCTCTTTGTCTGCTAGTATACCTCATTTTCACATGTGTACAAGAGTAAAGAGATAATGCTTTTTTTCCTAAAGAAGGAAAGACTGTACTACAAACTGGTTATAAGTTATTACTTTTTAATGTAAGCATTAAAGCACATCCAAAAATGCTAGAATCTTCCAGACATGCTCCGTCAGCCAAGTCATTTGTCCAGATTGTTATTTTGTATATAGCACTGTGCATAAACTAGTCATCTCAATCCACCTTTCTTTAGCTTCCTTTTTAAACAATGTCAGTCATGCTGAGAGATTTATTTAAGTTGGTGTATCTGCCCGAGACATCAGCAGCCATAGCAACATTTGAGGGAAGTTAGTCTTGAGAGCCAGTTTGCTGTAGTAGTGAAGGCATCAGGCTAGAAACCAGGAGATGACAAGTTCAAGTCCTGCCTTCAGCACAAACTCAGCTGGGTTACCTTAGGCCAGTCACTTTCTCTTAGCCCTAAGAAGGAGGCAATGACAACCCATTTCTCAAAAATCTCACCCAAAAAAGTTCAGGGAGTCTCCAAGAATCGGATACGATTGAAGAGGAAAAAAAAAAGTATTGTCTTAATATGCAGTGTTGTAGCTATTACGCTACAATAGGGCAATAGAAGAAGGGGACGACCGAGAATGAGGTGGCTGGATGGAGTCACTGAAGCAGTAGGCATAAGCTTAAATGGACTCCAGAAGATGGTAAAGGACAGGAAGGCCTAGAGCAGTGTTTCTCAACCTTGACAATTTTAAGGCATGTGGAGTTCAACTCCCAGAATTCCACAGCCAGCAATGCTGGCTGTGGAATTCTGGGAGTTGAACTCCACATGCCTTAAAATTGTCAAGGTTGAGAAACACTGGCCTAGAGGAACGTTGTCCATGGGGTTGCGATGGGTCGGACACGACATCGCAACTAACAACAACAACAACAAGCTATTATGCTACAGCAGTAAGCTCTTAGGAAGAAGCAATATCCACTCAGCACCTAAATCTGAACATTTTGCCAAGCCCAAATTATATGTAAAAGTGAGCAAAGTATGGTTTGGAGTATTTCTACTCATAATAGCTCCATTAGCAATAATTGCAGAGAGATGCTGGAATGCAGCCTCTTTGGGGAAGATTTCAGTCACTTTGGTTCCAATGAAATTCTTAATACACCCTAAGACAGAACAATTTGGGCACAGTCTTATCTCTATGCTCCATTCTTTCCTTTCCTTTCAGGGTGTAAGGTAGGCCAAGAATGAACGTTATAGCCTTCCTTTTTGCATATCAAATTATAGCCTCTGCTGATGTGTGAATACGTATATGTGTATAGTGTATATGCAAACTCCCAAAGACCAGCCCTACCATTAAGCAGCTGAATCATTTTCCCACATGCTTGGAAAAAGCAGTAGTAGCCATCTGGCTGTTTTTCCTACTTAGATCCTCCATTGAAGAATGGAGCTGGGCTGAAAAAAATTCACTGATAGAAAGGTATCTAGTGAACTTCCCCAGCTGGGTCAGGATTGGACCCTGGATCCCCCCCAGTCCCAGTCCAATACTTTCACCTCTTTTCCACACTTCCTAACTAGGACATATCCACACTTATTGCTTTAATTTCTCCTGTTCTGTGTTCATGCTGGCTTGAGATTTATGAAAATCCTGTTTTGACCAAGTTACTTTGGAACAGCTTGCAAAGATACTTGATCCAGACTGCAGGCTCCCACCACCTCCCACTGGACACTTCTCCTACTCTTGTGCCCTCTCATTTTTCACTGACCAGTCACTTCCTGTGCTTGGAGCTGGCTAGAAATATTTTATATAATTTTATACATGTCTAATATATGAAATTTGGGATGGGACAGAGGTGCAAGAGGCTATGAGGATAAGCTTGAGTGATAGGAGGAGGAGCTGCAAGAGTCAGACAAGAGAAAGCATACCAAAGGAAGGGAGGTGGAAAAAAGCACCTCGGAAGGGACCCTCCTAATTCTTTGGAACATAAAGTTAAAGGAGAGGGGAAGAGCTTTCAGACTTGCAAGATTCTATTGCTGTAACCCAGGGGTAGTCAACCTTGGCTCTTTTATGACTCATGGACTTCAACTCCCAGAATTCCTGAGCCAGCATGGCTGGCTCAGGAATTCTGGGAGTTGAAGTCCACGAGTCATAAAAGAGCCAAGGTTGACTACCCCTGCTGTAACCTATGTGATGGAATGTAGGAAGAAGTGGATTCCCAGGAGGGAGGGATGCATTCCAGAGGAGTAAGAGGCAACTCAGCCCAGATGTTATAAGTGAGTGAAAGAGGGTGAAGACAGCCCCTTCCTAATAGTTCCCAGAGTATATTGCAAATGCAGATAGTAGAGTGCTCAGTCTGGCACAATTTTGTCTATAAGTATGAAACAATAAAGAACTCAGTTTATTAGAGTCATTCTTGGTTTTGTGCCTGATGTCTTACCATAAAGGCAGTGTCAGTACTCTTGGTTCTGGTTTTCTGGTCTGGGACTACCTTGGAGGACTGACAAGAGGTGAGTAAAGGCTGACCGCTGTTTCAGCTCTCAAAATATAACCGCTGTCTAGTCCTAGAGAGAAGCAATCAGGCAGCGTGGATAAGCTGTTAGTCTACTGCCCACCACTTGCTCAAATGGAGTGACATGAGTATGCAAGTTCACCCGCTGCTCATGCGGAACCATCCCCTCTCCCCACCACCACCACCAGTCCACAAAGCCAGAAAGGTTGGAGACCGCTATTCTGCCTTCTTCCAACAGAACCCTGGGATGGAGTATGTTCCCAATAATGCTTTTTTGTTTTTTCTATTCTCAACCCCTACATGAAAGTCCTCTTCTCCACACTACATTTTAGGGTGGAAAGAAGTTTTAATTCCTAAGTGTGAGGAATCCTTGTTCGGATCAAAACACGGAGGCGAATCCATCAGACTCTAAACCAAAATAAACTGTGCTGATCTAGTTTAACAGTACCAACATCACTACATAAAAACTTTTAGATGCCTTGATAACATATTGAACTAACAGCAGCAAGTACTGTAATTTAGATGGTGAGCAGTAAATCTAAGCCACAATAAATTCTTTTTGACTCCCATGCTGTCCCTCAGAGTATGGTATAAAAGGCCTTCAAATCTTCATAATAAAGACATTTATATTTCTTCCATTATAGGCCAGTGAAATTTAAAAGATCTATAGAATCTTAGAAAAAATGGCTCAGATTCAGAAGAGATATACAACTGGAGACAGCATTTGCAGACCACTTAGGAAAATAAACACAAACAAGAACAGATATAATTTAATTTCAGTGGATATACTTTATTTTCCATTTTTGTCAAGAGCATTGTAAGAAAAAAGACAGTTAAGCAGTACTATTTAAAATTAGGAATATAGTTGCTTACCAAGTGAGACTGAGTCACAGAAGAGGGGGGGAAAAAAACAAGCACTACTGTAAATTGAAGTTCCACAAGTCTTATTTCCAACTTAACACATAAAGGAAGGAAATCAGACCCTCCGCCATTCAACCTTTCCCTCTTTCTTTCTTTCTTTCTTTCTCAGACCTTTCAGCTAAATTTCAGCAAAAGATTAGAGATTACATTTCAACAGATTTCACGCCAAGGTTGAAATTAGCAGGACACATTTAACACCAAGGTTGAAATTAGCAAAAGGCATCAGCCTACTCAAATAAAGGAAATCTCTTCAGGATGTCAGAGACCTCCCCTTTCCACAGATTTCTTCATTAAGGAACAAAAAGTTCCTCATCCTAAGGTCATCACCCTGATTTGTAATGCAAAGTCCAAAGGCTCAACACGATGTCTAACCCCTGAGCGCTCCCTTTTGGCCAGCTGGCTAACTGCACTCTCCAAAATTTCCTGGAGGGTGACTGCTTGTTTTCAAGGAACAATAGAGGCACTTTCCTATAAAAGAAACTATACCGGGAAATTGATTTGTGGCTACCTCAGATTGCTGATTTGGTACTCTGCCTGTATTGTGGCTCTAGGAAATAAACTTCACCTCTCCTTCAAGATGTTCTATATTTTTTTCCCTTGCCGTACAATAAACCAGCATTTCTTTCTGACATACATTTTGGAGAAGATGTACAAAATGTTTTATGTCACACTACCACTGTTTCATAAGGCTGTTTGTAGTTTGCAAAGTCTTTTCTCTTTTCAAATCACACTTACAGGCCTCCAAGACAAAGAAATAATTAGGATGTTGCCAGGAGGACAAAACACATTTTGCAATAGCTGATTCAAAACTGCAGATACTCAAAGCCACTATTGATCTCTATGAGGTGTCCTGTTCCCATAAAATTAAAGCTTGCTGCAAACTCATGAGATTGTCATTGTGGAAAATAAAATTGATTTTTTTTTCTTATTTGGCAAATTTCAATGGATTTTTTGGGGGGAGGAGTCTCTAATGGAAAAAAATAATAATTCAGAAAGTTCTAAAGGATTAAAAGGTTTGACCACCAAACATTGTTCTTTAAATAATAAGAAAATGAGAAAAAAAATTAATGATGATTGTTATAGCATTAAGGTGTTGTATTACTCTAAAGGTTTAAAACAATTCATTTCTTAAAGAGCATGTTTAGATGATTTGTAATTTTTTTTATTAGCAAAATCACAATATAATCCATGCCAATCATACACACATACACATATCATGTGTATATGTATATATGAATGTGTATGTGTACATATATATGTACATGTGTATGTACATGCGTATGTACATGTACATGTTTATCTATACAGAGCCCCCTAGAGGAACCAACTCCATTTTCAAATCCCTGAGAAAATGGTATGATGCAACGTAAATATGAAATTTTTGCTAGGTTGTAGTTTGTTGTAGCTGAAGATATATATTTTATTGCTGTGATCTTTATATATTCTTGGTGTGACATGTCATGCCACCTGAAAATTAGCTAGCACCTGGCTGAGGGTGCCCTATGTCAACTGAAACAAGGAAAGAATCTGTAAAGAGACAGCAGTAAGGAAAACAGAGTGGCAGAGAAACGTCAGGTGGGTTTTGGTGCTGGAAAACTGAGCTAGAGTGAGTTAAGAAGAGAAAACACTGTAGTAAATGTTAGTATAGTTATGTTCAGGCAGGCAGGAAACATTTCCAAGTCTGTAGATAAAGTATGTGTGGACAGAGGGGAAAAAAATCTAGCAGCTAGTAAAGGAGTAGAGGTTGGAATTGTTGCATTAAAATTCTGTTAGTATATGTCAGTGATGGCGAACCTTTTAGAGACTGAGTGCTCAAACCGTAACCCAAAACCCACTTATGCATCGTTGGGTGCCGGGTGGGTGTGGCCCATTGGCTGGGCATGGCCCATTGGCTGGGCATGGCCCATTGGCGGGGCATGGCTGTGGTGGTAACGGCAGACTGGGTGGGACTAAAAAGTTCGATCAATCAATTCCAACTTTGCAAGCTCTTTTTTTTTCCGTGAGAAGTTGAAATTGACTGATTGATTGAACCTTTTTTTTTGTATACGGCGGCAGAGGCCTAAAGCAAAAAGGTTTTATAAAACCCAGCTGAAGGCCTAGGACTGGGGCGATGGCGCGTGTGCCCACAGAGAGGGCTCTGAGTGCCGCCTCTGGCACCCGTGCCATAGGTTCGCCACCACTGGTATATGTTATCATTAGAATTTGTCATTGTACATATTTCAATACACAAACACTTGGTCACAAGAATTTCTGTAAATGTGCTTTGCGCTAAGTTCATATAGAAATAAACAGCTCTGTTCACTTGTTAGCTGGGTGTGTATGTTTCCAATTTGTGATCGCTCTCTCACAAAGTTGATGACTGATTAATTTATTCCCCTGTAGTCTCTCTAAATTCTGGTATGAATTAACCTGATCTGTACCTTCTAGATTAATATGTATGTCAGAGATAATTATCTTTCAGAAATCATGTTTCTCTAAATGTTGTACCCAAAACTGTACTAAATTGCTTTTATAAAGATTCTATAGTAACATAGTCAAGCCTGTGATTAGTTAGGCAATTGAAAGAGTCCTTGACTCCTTCTCAGTTTTCTTTTAAGTCATAATAAATAGCCATTCCTTATTTTATCAAAGATCTGCTGGATTACAGTCTTTTCTCCTAAGGATCTCTGGATGTCTAAGTTCAGATTTAGGTCTCTCCAAACATGACTACTCCTCTCAGGATGAGTTTATAGATCCTGACAGATTTGGCTCTTCTCCCTGATAAGGAAGGAAGTGATTTTAAGCCTCAACCACCTCCCCCCAAAAAAAACATCTGGGTTTGAACAGCTGTGGAAATATTATAGGCCTAATTATTTACAGAGATACCTGTGTTAAGTGTCATTTTGCACTCAGTCATTTTTAGCAAATAATAACAAGTTATTTAAACTAATTGAATCAAGGCCAGAACTGAAAAATCATCAAATAATTCAAAGTACAGGTTGTGCAAAGAAGCCAAAGAAACAGTAGAACATATAGTCAACCTGTGCAAGAAGTTTGCACAAATTGATTGTAAATAATGACATAACACAGTTGCCAAAATGGTTCACTGCAACTTCTGTAAAAATTATCATGTGCTAGCAATGAATTATTGGTGGAAACATGGAGTTGAAAAAGTAGTAGAAAATGAATGGGTTAAAAATTGTGGGATTTTCAAATATAAATTGATAAACTTTTGGCTCATAACACACCAGATTTAGATAGATAGATAGATAGATAGATAGATAGATAGATAGATAGATAGATAGATAGATAGATAGATAGATAGATAGATAGATAGATAGATAGATAGATAGATAGATAGATAGATAGATAGATAGATAGATAGATAGATAACCTTTATTGTCATTTTTTACTGTGGGCACAATGGTACACATTAAAAATGAAATTTAGTTGCTTGCTCTCAAAGTGTACACATACATAACACACATTTAAACATACTATGTACAACATATGTATAGACCTACACTCTTACATATAAGCAACATATAAATATTAATCACTGTCCATCTTGAATGCATAACGGAAGGAGGAAGCTTTAGAGTTCACAAAGTTAATACTGTATGGAACAAAACTGTGACTGAATCTGGATGTTCTGCTTCGGATACCATGGAGCCTCCTCCAAGAAGGAAACAAGGAAAACAGGTCGTGAAGAGAATATGTAGTGTCCCGGACAATCTTGCTGACCCTGCTCAAGCAACGCTTATGTGCTATGTCCTGGATGGAAGGGAGGGAACTTCCAATAATCTTTTCGGCCATCCTCACCACTCTCTGCACCGCCTTCCTGTCTGAAGCAGTGATGCTTCCAAACCAGACTGTGATGCTGTAGGACAGGATGCTCTCGATCGTCCCTCTGTAGAAAGTGGTAAGGATAGGGAAAGGAAGATATGCTTTTCTCATGTGATGCAGAAAATACAGGTGCTGCTGTGCCTGCTTCACCAGTGTCTTGCTGTTGAGCGACCAAGCCAGCCTACTTGTTAACTGCACACCCAGGAATTTGATGCTGGTAATCATCTCCACAGGTGAATCATTAAGAAGTGTGGCTGTGCCTGCCTTTTCTGAAATCTAACTTACCTAAATCTGAAATTTAACTATATTTGAAAAAAAGAAAGTGTGGATAATTGATGTGGCAATACTAGGAGACAGTAGAACAGATGACAAAGAACTATAGATCATAAAGTATCAACATCTGAAAATTGAAGCTGAAAGATTATGGCATAAGCCAGCCATGGTGGTCCTAATGATTATCGGCACATTGGGTGCCATGCCAAAAAATCTTGGATGGCACTTCGAAAATCTACACATTGACATAATGTCCATCTGTCAGTTACAAAAGGCCACACTGCTTGGATCTGCACATACACAGTATTTCATTGATATTGTATTTTCCCAAAAATAAGACCGGGCTTATTTTCTGGTTAGGGCATATATTTGGGGAAATACAGTACTAAATGCATCCATCTGGTTGACAATCTTAACTGGGGCTTAGTTTTGGGGTGAGGCTTATATTACGAGTGTCCTAAAAAATCATGCTAGGGCTTATTTTCCAGTTGGGTCTTATTTTCAGTGAAACACGGTAAATTGGAATATCCTAAATTTTGGGGAAGAATTTGATGTGTATGAAGACCAACACCAGCTAAAAAGATAGCTGTGATTTTACATTGTTGTATATAATAATAATACCTGGAGTCAGCAAAACGGAAGAATTCGAGAAAATCACAAAATACAAAAACTTGCAAATTAGAAGTGGAACGACTATGGGAAACAAAGATAGCATCAATAATATGCATTTTGGGTGCAATCTCAAATATCTGGAGCACCACTTGAACACTATCAGCAATGACAAAATGACCATCAGTACATTGCAAAAGGCAGCTTTCCTTGGAACAGCTGACATTCTTCAATGATACATTTAACACCCAACACTATCAAACAATAATGTCTGCCTATCCCAGGTCCTTGGGAAAGACTCGATAGCTGGATAAAAATGCCAAATCCAGTCTAAACACCTAGATGTAATACAACATAATAATGTTTATTTGTTTTTTTAAATTCCTTTAGGTGGAATGTTATATTCTTTTCAAATACAGGATATGTTTGCTAAGATATACACAATTCCCTTTGTCTTCTTGTTTTGGTGTCTCATGAATTCATCATAGCTTTTGAACTAATCAAAACACAGAATGAATAATTATGTAATATAAGGAAAATATCATGATCTATATTTAATATGAGAAAAAATAATTTTGATTGATTCCCCCCTACTTTAAAGAATATTGTATCCATGATTTATTTTGTCACATTCTTCTTCCAATGTGAATATACTGCATTATTGTATTTCTTTTAAATTGTGTGCTGTGTTAAAGTACCCAGTGAGTACCAACATGATTCATGATGCTTTTAATAAAATAAAGGTGACAATATGTAACCCCTGATGGGCTTATGGGCAAAAGCAACATTGTAAATCAAGCCATTTTATTTAATTTTGCATACTACGTTTCACTGCAAGGATTCAATTTTGAAAGAACTTGCAGTAGGGATGGTAGTGATCCCAAATAGTAACAACAGCAGTAATAATGACTCTAGTTCCAGTGTCTCAAAAAGATGAGAGAAGTCCTCGTTGGAATCTACAATAACCTTATGAAGTTCTGAAACTAGCCATGAAGCAGTCAAGAGCAAAACAGCACCAACAATGGTCTCAGACAGGAGAAGAAGTGGCCATTTTCTTCGAGAGTCCTCAGTCAATGCGTAAACTTCCTACATCTGGTTGGGTCTACAGTATGTCTAGGGCCTTGTACTGTATTGGTGAGATTCAAATCCTTAGGTCCTTCTCCTTGACTAAGGATTTTCAGCTGGACAAGGATCATAAAATCGTCACATTATCACATGTATGACACACACTCAATCCCATCTGAAGATGAGACTATATCAGAAAGGTGACTAAATGTGATAAATGCTTTCTTTATTTGCCTAACCCTCTCTTTAAGTAGGCAAATGTTATCTATCTATCTATCTATCTATCTATCTATCTATCTATCTATCTATCTATCAAATTTATATAGCCACCCATCTCTCCAGAAGCAATGGGCTTCCTCTTTCAGAACAACAAAATAGTGTCTTGGAAAGCTCTTCGTAGGAATGACCAAAATTTTGCACATGATATTCTTTTTAAACCTCATCCCAGATTATTACCACATGTACATTGTATAATTCTCCTCTCCTTTACCAAGCATAAAGAAAATACAAGTCATTTGTTATTGTTTTTCTTAAACAGATGACCTTTGCCTCATCAGGATCTTTGATTTCAGTGACCTGGAGATCATAACCTGATACACTAAGTAATGTGGATTCAATTCCAATCAGTGGCATATGATTTTTGCAATGAAACTGTGGGGCAGTCAGTTCACTTTCTTGAAAGTCAGAGCCTTGAAAAATCCTAATGAATTACCAGACTCATGACAGCAGAGTAGATGTTAGTGTGAATCACTCTTTCTTGACATATATAAGTATACAATGTTTCCTTGCTAACCTTGCCCTGCACCCCATTATGCCCCTTCCCCTGTCCACCCCATTATTGTCTTCCTGTTTGGCAGTGTCCAAGATTTCAAAGACTCAGCAATGGAAAGAGTAAGAGCTATGAATGAACCAATGTCAGATGTCCTTGATACATCTGGAGTCCAATCTGGAAAAGAAAATCCAGTGTATTCTTAATCAGCCTTCAGATTACAGACTCTCTTTTAAAGCACTGGCTTTATTCTCCCATCCCACATGATTTTATCTGCCACAGAATCCATATTTTAAAATGTAATTCTTGGTATAAGTAAAATGCACAAGCACGTTTTAAAAAGTTTTCTCACATTATTAGGCATAATGGGCATTTTATAAAAAGGCACATAAACCATATATGTAACTTTTACAAAAATGAAAGGCTTTTCTAAAAAAATAAAATAGAGAAAAATATTGTTCAACAATCAAAGTATATTCTTCAAGAAAGGTAGTGCAACTTGCATTGAAAAGTTGAATATACATTATTTTATAAATTGCTAGGATTCTATTTTTTGATGCAAGAACTCTCAACAATGAACAATAAATGCTTCCTTCCTTTACATTAAAATATAAATGGTTTCCCCAAGGAAGAGAGTTCATATATATTAAAATATAAATGAAAGGTTTGCCCGTGGGAGATCGTATAAATATTTAAATTATAAATATTTAACTTCCACCTTAACTCCAATTCAAGACCAAAAATAGATCGAGATCAAGGGAGAATGTTTCATAGGCCTCCTAAAAAAAGATCAAACCTCATTTCTCTATTTCTTTTCTTCTTTCATGGAGAAAGTGGAGAAATGGGAAGGATCTGAGAAGCATAATCACAGTCTTGGGAAAAAGTGAAAGGCTTGTTACCTTATTTACATTTTTAATCTGTGGAAGCCCAAATCTTTAGAGAAATTGAAACGTTGAGTTAGAAAGGAGTTCTGTCGGGTTATGTAGGGATTTTCTCTTTCTGTAGCACTTACACTGTAGTAAATAAGAGTTCCTCCTATAGTCACTCGAATCTTAGATAGCAATAAGGCTGAACTTAGGTAGCAATAAAGCAGAACTTCTGTGGACTTGGAAATTAAATAGGGTTAGATATGAATCTATCAGAGAATATTAGGGAATACCAAAGCTGTAGACTAGATTGGGAAGTTATACAGGTTGTCCTTGACTTACAACCACAACTGAGCCCCAAACGTTTTGTTACTAAGTGAGATATTTGTTAAGAGAATTTAACACTGCAACCGTCATAAGTATGAGTCAGTTGCCAAGCATCTGAATTTTGATCATGAGATCATGGGGATGCTGCAACAATCTTAAGGGTGAAAAACAGTCATAAGTCACATTTTTCAGTGCCGTTGTAACTTTGAACAGTCACTAAATAAACTGTTGCAAGTCAAGGACTACTTGTATTCTGGAAATAAACAATGACCATCTATTTCCCTTTTATTGACAAGAACATTATCTGTACTTAATCATTAAATATTCAGGGACGTAGCTCAACTTGGGAGACTTAACTTTATCTTAACCAGAGTTTTGTCCCAAGTTTCATAGATAGAACGCATTTATTCCCTGCAAATTCTTATCTACTTTAAGCCAATTTTATCAAGTAGCTCTAAGAAGTGTCCTTGAAGCTGTCTAGAAATAAATGAAGCTTGCTACTGAAACTAAGGAGAAAATGACATGTGTGTCCCATAAATCACCTAACCATTGCAGTGTAGTGGTTAGTATTGCAGACAAGGACTAAGAAACCCAGATTCAAGGTCATATTCATCTTAACAACAATGGTAAAGAATCTGGATAATTTGGAGCTCGTCACCATTTCCTAATTTCTAGCATCCCTCACCACTGGTCATGCTGTAATTTCTTAACATCTTGAAGGCCACAGGATCTTTATCATAGTGGTACAATTATGATTTTATCCAAATGCACGTTCAAAGACTTAAGGCATCTGAGTAAGCAACTATTTCTCTGGAAGGTGGGAAAATACTAGTGTCTGTGTATTTGCACGTGGGTAGAACTTATCTGGATATTTAACTCTATGAAGAGGGGAAGATAAATCTACTGAGAAAACCAGAAATTAAATATTTGCATTTATAGGTAAAATACAAAACGTAGTGGGACGTTTTAGAGAGAGTAAAGTAGCAGAGCTACTTGAGAGGTAATCCTAATAAATTTATTGGATTTATAAATAATCACTTAGAGAATTCTGCCATAATTCTTACTGGGTTGTTATAGTAGTTTATTTCTGTGTTCCAGAACTTAGTGAATTTTACATATGGATTTCTAAGCCTCTGAGAATTTGTGCTCTTTTTTTCAGTTTTTCCTTTTAAAGCAAAAAAAAAACTGGAAAAAATAAAAAATAAAAAATTTTAGTTAGATGGATCTAATTAACTTCTAACTTCTTCATCTTCATTTCATATAATGACTTCAAAATGTACATCTTGGCAGTAGCTGCTTAGTGTTCAGTCTGGTTACATTTGAAAGTTCCCATACTTTATATTAGAATGTTGGATTAAGGATTTTTTTTCTATTTTATTTCTTTCAATTATCCCTTTTCTGAAAAAAACTCTAATAGAATAGAATTCTTTATTGGCCAATTGTAATCGGCCACATAAGGAATAACAACATGCATAGTCATAGCCACTCAAGGTACTTCATGTCAGGGATTCAGATTCATGCCAATAGCAGATTATTCACTATTCCTTATTGTTGTTGGGTACGCAATTGCACAAATCACCGGTTCCCCCTCCTTGAGTCCTTGGTTTGTTTTTACTGGTGGGGAACTCCAATTCACAAACAATAAAAGAAGCAGATGAATTGAGGACCAGCTTTGATTGTGCTTATTGGCCAGTAGCTAAACATGGATTGGCTGAGATGATTCCCGTCATCTAGTCATGAAAATAGCACTGTTCTGATTGGCTGTTGGTTATTGCAGATGCTACACTCTCGTGCTGTAAAGATGCCCATACAATCTTGGTAATAGGGAGAACAGCCCACTGAATCCCTACTTCATTTAAAGTATGAAGTTATAAGATTGGATAATGGAAAGCCTCATCAATTAGAAATGTCTTTAGCCATTAGCACATTTGCCACACTGGGCTTGTAGGCCTCCAATGGATTTGTAACCTAATAGGAACCACAACGTTCCTGAAATTCAACTGTTGGAAAATTATTAAAGAAATATTTTTTTTCATTTTTTTCCCATTTCATCTTTTTTCTATTCTCCAGGTGCTTTGGAGAATAGAGAATATTTCCAGAGAAATATTTTCTATTCTCCAGAGCACCTAAAGGCAGGACAAGAAGCAGTGGATGGAAACTAATTAAGGAGACAAGCAACCTAGATCTAAGGAGAAATTTCCTGACAGAACAATTAAGCAGTGGAACAACTTGGCTTCAGAAGTTGTGGGTGCTCCAACACTTGAGGTTTATAGGAAGAAATCGGACAACCATTTGTCTGAAATGGAATAGGATTTCCTGCCTGAGCAGGGGGTTGGACTAGAAGACCTCCAAGGTCCCTTCCAACTTTGTTATTCTGTTATTTTGTTATATTGGATTTGCATTTTTTTTTTATCTTCAGCAAAAATTAATAGGCTCACTAAAGAACTTTTCTGCCATGAGGGTAGAAATAAAGATAGAAAATAAACATATAAAAGGATGTTAAAACTATATGAAATACCTTTGAAAAGGAGATGTCTGTTTATATCTCCTTTTCAAAGGTTTTCAATATGATTTTAATGTGGTTTTATATGTTTGTTTTTTACCTGCATTGTGGTTTCTGTTGATGTCGTTTAATTGTTGAGTCATCCAGAATCACTTATGTAAAATGGATGGCTACACAAACTGAAAGCACAAATGAATAAATAAATAAAGTTTAATAAGGAACCATACACGTAAAATAGCTTGTTATTCAAATAAAGGACTTGTTCACGCTAACTGTTTTTCTGGTTTTCTGGAACCTATGAGATTGTGCGGTGCTGGTAAAGTTTCTTTCCACAAGTCAAAATTAAAACCCGTAAAGCTTGCCTAGATTGCTTTCTCACAGTGCTGAGCTTCTCTTCCCAACTGAGGGCAGGTAGTACTCAACTTACGAACACAATTGGGACTAGAATTTCCATTGCTAAGCAAGGCAGTTGTTAAGTGATTCACACCTGATTTTACGACCTTTTTTGCCACAATTGTTAAGCCAATCACTGCAGTTAAGTGAAGCATGAGGTCATTGAGTGAATTCGGCTTCCCCCATTGACTTTGATTGTCAGAAGCCAGTTGGGGAAGGTCACAAATATGATTTTCAAAACTCCTTCAAGACATCTTTCAATGGGAGATGCAGAAATATTTTCAATAAACAGATACATGCATGTTTGCACGAGATTATTATCCCAGCATATGTGAGGTTGTCCATTTTATAATAAGGAGTGAAGTCACAGACCTACCTAATATTTTAAGGTGACAATTAATGGCCAGATTGAATTACCCTCTCAACCCACTATTTTTCTCCAGCAAATATTCCTTCCACTCAATTTTCTCTTTGAAATATTTATTCTTCCGTACACTTTTTGAGCAGCTATGTTTTGGGGAGCACAGGTTGCCAAGATAGAGTCGCTGATAGGCCTTCTATTGCTCTTACTGAGCTTCAGTTAGAAGCAAAAGTTGGTAACTTTAAGAGATATTGTTTTATAAAAATGTAAATGCATATTTGCAATGATGCCATGCCTATGCATTCACTTTGACCTCATCTTACAGAGCCTCTTTGCAACAGCCAATAAGCATGCCAGATGGATCCCTTCACTCCATGGTATGTATCTGTCATGAATCCAACAGTTTAAAGGAATTAAATTCTCCCATCTGTTCGTCCAGCTTGCAGAACAAGAGTTCTTTATATACTATTGAGAATGTAACATAAAATAAAGGAATGAGAGGTTGCCTTGCTTAAATCTTAAGCCAAAACTGACTCACAATCTCTGCTGACAAAAATCACTAAATATATACTGGCAGATCAGAAATCCATAATGTTTAAAGTATCAGGCTTTTATGAGCACAAACGTCTGGATAAATACAGCTCATGCCATACCGTTTATAACATATTCCTCCACAAAACACACATGGAGGGAGCATATGTTGTTGAAACATTCAGAGATAAAGAATGTACACTTTGGATTCAGGCAGAGAACTAAGGCAGCCTTGGGTATTAATTCTTCAAAGTCTTTTCATCTCCTTCCCGAAGTAGGCATATTTTAGAGGAATATAACTAGAATTTTCTCAGAGTTATTTATACAATATTTGACACATTGGATTCCTTCTCAAAGTCTAATTTCATCCCACCTCATTCAAAAAACAAAAGGATACCGCTTTTATTGTTTATATTTTCCCTCATATAGGTTATGAAAGAAAAGAGTTTCCTTTTGTGGGACTTCTGGTCCTGCATAACAGCGCAGCAGTTGAGGGGTTTGGGGCTCCATGCCCTTTGGCTGAGCTTCTTCCTGTTAGGGGACCCTAAATGAGCCAGAAGCGACCTTAAAGAGGCAGCAAAGAAGGAAGGAAGTCCCGGGGACCACGGAGAGATGGTGGTCGACCCAATCGGTCCAGGAGAAGCCTTCCAGAAACCAACAGGAGAAAGGCTAGCCTAACTTCAGAGTCTAGCCCAAGCTGCAAACAACCAAAGCCCAAAAGTACTATTTTAAGCTGATTGTAAACAGCGCGTTTGAATCTGGGTAAGAACATTGATTTTCTCTATCCTATTTATCAACTTTCCTGAAGAAAAAAAAATCCCAAGAAGCAAAAAACCTCCAAAAGCGAAGGAGGGGGATTTTTGCCCCACCCTTTTACTAACAGAAGGGGAGAATTAAACCTTTTATGGAGGACCAAAACGTATTGAAATGAACTGAAATGACTATAAAACCTAAATTTGGGTAAGTTTGAAATTACTGAATGGTTAAGATTCTTATTTTAAAGGCAATTTGTTCATTTTGAAAATTTGAAAAATAAACCGGTGCTGACATCTAGTGGTGGATAGAGACTATGACAGCTATGGCCTTCATGCAGGACTTGGCAAAATCTGGAAAAAACTAATTTCTACTTGTGACCTTCAAAGCTCTAACAATAGAGAATAGCTGTGATAAAAAAGAAAACAATCTGGGCTGCAGACAAAGTGAGACTCATAAACTTCAGGGAACAAAAAAACTTTTTTGAACTTTCTGGATTATAAGTATCTATTTAACCCTGACCTCAAAGCTATTTGCAGAGAAAAGAAAATTTGGATTCTTGGTCATCATGGAAAATCAGAGATTTATAGAAATAACTTATCAAGAAAAAATAAATAGTTTTCAAGAGGAGACATATGATATGTTGCAACTAATTCAAATAACAATGATTTCAAACCACAAAGAAATCCAAAATAATTTTGAAAATATAAACCAACTCATCTTCAATTTAACTTTACAACAACAAAAAATCCCAGGAAACAACAACAGAGAAGGAAGAGATAAAACAGACAACTGAATACAAATTTGAGGATAGAGACTTAAAGATGGAACCTAACAAAACAAAGAAGTATGATTTAACCCAAGTGGAAAAATTTTTACAAGAAATACTGGATTTGGAAAAGACAACTTATACTTAACACCACAAAACAAATTTGAGGATAAGAAAAAAGATTGAACAAAATGGACTGCAGAGATGCCAGGAAAAACACTAGAACTGGAGAGACAAAAATGATAAGAGAAGTAGAGAGAAAAAGAAAGAAAAAGATTTTCAACAAAAATGAATGGGCAAATGCCTCTTATAAAGATATTGTACTCAACTTATCTTTTATATTTACACTTACAAGAATATGGAAAGATTCTTTGATTCAGCAGAACATATTGATTAAGAAAGATACTGGGCAAAAGAAAAGGGCTAAAGTGAAAATTAAGAAAATAGACGATGGGGCCTATCAGAAAGAATATTTAAAAAAGAAACACCTGTGCAAATATGGTTAAAGAAATAGAAAGATTTTGGATATAAATTTTATTGTAAGAGGGAAGAGCCCCTCAAGTAACATAGTACTTTCTTTTTCTTCTTTCTTTTTATTTTATTTCTTGATAAGAGTAATATAAAAGAGTTGGAATGGCTTATATAAAGGAAATGTTTTAGATATTTAAAGGTGATTGACTTTAAGAAAATTACAATGGATTAAAAAAATGTTTTGAATAAGAGTTAAAAGACTAGAGGACTAGATTTATTCAATGAAATATTCAAAGATTAAATATATATTTTAATTATGGTAAAAAAGAACGATATTTTTTTTGAAATAAATATGTATTAGCTTATAGGAAAGGGGGATTTTAAGTAGCATACTATCCTTTTATTTTTTTTATTCTTATTCTTCTTTTATCTTTTTTTAGTTTTATTTATTCCTTAAGAAAGATAAAAGTATTGGATTGGCTTACATGAGAAAAAATAGACTTAAATATTTAAATGTAATTAACTGTGAGAAAATCTTAACCAGTAAAAATGTTTTTAACATTGTGGGAAAAACAAATGTAAACAAGAACTGTAAACAGAATCTATGATGAGACAACCAGAATGACTAGATAGAAAAGGAATATTATATTGATGTGATTAATATCTGTAGAAATATTAGAAAACTTTTATACTCAATCATCATTCACTAAAATAACAAGAATTATATTAACTTAAGGTTGGTAAAACGGAACATTATGGGAAAAAGAGGAAATCAAGTAAAGATATTATGTGGATTATAGATTATAGAAATCAACTGTTAGTAAATCTTTCTTAAATGTAAACACAGACAACGCACTGTTTACTAAATATTAAGGTGATTATGTTAAAAAATTAATAAAACATATTTTTTTTTAAAAAAAAGAGTTTCCTTTTGTGAAATCAGACTTTAAATACAGACACTGGGTCATATCAAATTATGCTGCTGAAATTTGGTGGCCACACAGCCAGTTTTTAATGGCCTGATTTTTGTCAGAATGAAGTTTGGGGCACTTTTAAGCGCAGGAATGTCTTTGCTCACTTCTGTCTTAAAAGAGATTCTTGCTTCAGCTCTCAAGTGCATGTAAACCTTCCATTGGCCTGAAGATATATTTGCATTATACAGCTGCCTCTCTTCCATATTAAAACTGTTCAAATATTAACCTAATGGTATTACGGTAGAGAGGATAGGTGACAGTTTAAGCATTTGGGTTTCTACCACTTCAGACCTGGGAGCAGAGCCAGGTTTTCAGACACCTGAGGAACAGCTGCAAGGGCAAGAGCTGTATAGATCTCGGTACATACGGTGTATTGACAGGTATTGACTGAAATATGCATTGTCAGTTCTACTATTCATTGGCTAATCTTAACCTCATTAATACTTGTCCCATATTCCAGCCAGCTGAGACAATAAAAAGACTTGTTTTGTATTCATGCCATTACTTAGTCATATCGATAGCAATCAGGAAAGCCTGGTTTTGCGTCTTGTTTTATATATCTACTGCAACACTGCACATTGATAACACTATAAATTAAACATTTTATTAACACTCTGGCGTAGATACCAAGTCCCCGTGAGAGAAACATAGGATGCTCCCATTAAATGCAGAGAAGAGTTGAATTTTTTTTCTGTGGTCCCCCCTCACATGCTGCCGGAGGGTGCCACAAAGAAGCTGAAGGAGAAGGAAGAACTCTAGGATCTAAGCTATTTCAGCTAATGGAATGGACCATTCTGATCGTAGAGGGGTTGATCAGGAGTTGTGCTGGCACCATGGTTAGAATACAGGATTGGAACCTAACTCTGCCCACAGCCAGGAGTTCGATCCTGAACGGCTTGAGGTTGACTCAGCCTTCCATCCTTCAGAGGTCTGTAAAATGAGGAGCCAGATTGTTTGGGGCAATATGCTGACATTGTAAACCACCAAGAGAATGCCATAAAGCACTGTGAAGCGGTATATAAGTCTAAGTACTATTGCTATTGTTATCCAAACCAATGCCAGATTTAGTCTTGGAGAGGCTCTAAGCTAGGGTTAGGGTTAGGGTTAGGGGTTAGGGGTTAGGGTTAGGGTTAGGGTTAGGGTTAGGGGTTAGGGGTTAGGGGTTAGGGGTTAGGGTTAGGGTTAGGGGTTTGGGGTTAGGGTTAGGGTTAGGGGTTAGGGGTTAGGGGTTAGGGTTAGGGTTAGGGTTAGGGTTAGGGTTAGGGTTAGGGTTAGGGTTAGGGTTAGGGTTAGGGTTAGGGTTAGGGTTAGGGTTAGGGTTAGGGTTACACCAGAAGGCCTCACAAAGATGCCTACCAAAACAGGACCTTGGGTCAGCACAAAAGAATTGAAAACATATATATGCCCTTTACTTGCATGGAAAGCCAGTATAAAACTACATGTCAAAAATTGCAGCATGAGATTTTTAAAACTACAGTATACATAAAAACTGCGTAAGATTCTAAAAGCAAATAATCATAATCATAATCATAA
>NW_015390041.1:28186-31472 GCF_001527695.2 Protobothrops mucrosquamatus
AAGGCCTCACAAAGATGCCTACCAAAACAGGACCTTGGGTCAGCACAAAAGAATTGAAAACATATATATGCCCTTTACTTGCATGGAAAGCCAGTATAAAACTACATGTCAAAAATTGCAGCATGAGATTTTTAAAACTACAGTATACATAAAAACTGCGTAAGATTCTAAAAGCAAATAATCATAATCATAATCATAAGTCTGAAATTGTGTGAGACCCTGCCAGTTCTAAACTGTAAGGACTTGCCTCAATCCCTCTCCTCAAGAAAGCAGAACTCCTGGAACAGCTTCATTTCAAAAGGAACTTTTATTAGGAGAAGTTTACAGCAGGCATAGAAGGCAGGATCTGAGGGTTTCCCACACAAATCAATAGGTTAAAAGAGCAACTGGCAAACCCCACCCCAATAGTCCATCCGGTCAGTTCAAATGAGCCAATCTCCAGGTATGAACCCGCCGTGGGAACGGGGTTGATAAGATGCTGTTCCCAAGGTTGTTAGGCTGTTAGATCTTTGTGCCTATTCTTCCGCAGCTAGAGATAAGGCAGATGGCCGGAGGCACATTCCATTCTCACCCCAGGCTGGCAGTAAGGGAAATAGATCAAAGAACAAGCAGATAGAGGAAAGCGGAGAGGATACATTGTAGCAGCTATAGCCAAGCAGAGAGGATACATTGTAGTACCCATAGCTTCCCCCCTCCCTCCAGGAGTATGGCAGAACCCCCCAGGAAGATAGAATAAGGAAATCACACCCCTCCCAATAACTGGGTTCTGACAACTTGTTTAGCTTATGTCTAAATCCAGCACTAAAATCCAAATTCACTCTTTTTAATTGTTGAAATAATTGCATTGACTATGAAAAGATCATTGACCTCCTCCAAGAAGGGTGGTGGTGGATGTCATATAAAGCCCCAATCACATGACATAATGTGACATCTATATATGTCTCTTCTAACAACTTAAAGGAAGATAGGCTTCTATCTGGAACCAACCTTTTCCAGAAACAGGTGGATTTGAATCTGTTTTTAAACCCCCGAGCTCAGTCTTGGTTCCTGTGAACTTACCCCCCAGAAAAAGGAGGAGAGGGCATTTTAGGACTGGGGTTTATGACATTTATGGAACACGAATGATTCCTCTGCAAGATAAAGAACAGAATTCAAAGACAGTCAAGTTTGAAGTGAAATATGCAAGTAGGAACTTCCCTCAGACCACAAAGCTACAATTAGGATTACACCACTGCCCACTGTCAGTGTTCTCTCAGTCCCATCTCTCCCTGTTGTGCCTCATTTTTGATCTCACATCTTCCTGTCATCCCTAAGTCATGAGAAGAATGCACATGGATTGGGGCAAAAGAAACAAGCCAGAGCATATGCTCAAAACAGGTTTGATTTCAGCTCTGAGGAAGCCCAACTATACATGCCGGTTTAAGTTCAGTAGACAATAAAAGTAGTATAATGAAAGAGCCATGGGTAGATCTTGTTGATCTGAATAACAAAAAAAAGGGGGGGGAATCAGCTATTTGTCACAATCTGTCTTCTCCCAGGGCCCTGAATTGCCTCTTTCAGCTGGGCAGCAAAAGAATCTTTCTGGAAAGATGAAACGCCTGGTGAAAATCACGTTGATAAATATCTTCCTTCCAAACAAGTTTCTTTCTGGCAGGTAGCAGATAAATGTTTGTGTAAGTCTGGGAATCCTTTGCTGCTAAAACTACTGAGCTTTTTTAAATAAATAAATAAATAAATAAATAAATAAATAAATAAATAAATAAATAAATAAATAAATAAATAAATAAATAAATAAATAAACGAACGAACGAACGAACCAACGAACGAACGAACCAACGAACGAACGAACCAACGAATGAATAAATGGATAAATGGATAAATGAATGAATGAATGTCCCAGCTGTGAGCACTAAATTTGCCTGACTTTCAAGCAGTAACAGGTTGGCTGAAAATGTGTCCTTACTACTGTACTACTTAGAAAACAAAGGAACGAGCAAAATGTTTCTACACTAATTGTACTTCTGGTTTCGGAGGGGAGCTGGCGGGAACTAAATATGTTTATAAGATTTCTCTTCCCTATCTCGTTCACAGCTGAGCAGTACTGCACTGTTTATAAGGCAGGGAGCAAGTGTGAGCCACATATTCTGCTCTTCTTCAAAGGTAAAGGTAAAGGTTTTGCCTGGCCGTCATGTCCAACTCTAGAGCACGATGCTCATCTCCATGTCTTAGCCAAGAGAGCCAGCATTGTCCGAAGACACTTCTGTGATCATGTGGCTAGCATGACTATACACCAAGGGGCATGGGCGCTGTCATTTTCCCACCAAAGTGGTACCTACAGTATTTATCTCCTTGCATTTGCATGCATTCAAACCCTACTCTTATTCCCATGGGTCAGAATGAGGTAGATGACATAGCTCTCATTCTGGCTTCACTGTAGGATGTCATAGTACCCAATTGATAGAGTAGCATTACTATAAATTCAAATGAGCACCTGGGCAATGTCTTGTGTCTTCATTGGCTTCAGGAAACAATCTCAAGCTGCACTGAGGACTACACCAGCAGGAAGAGAAGTACATGCTCACCATTTACCCTGCTTACAGATGAGTGTAAGAGTAGGCTTTCCACCTTCAATAAATATTTTTGAGTGGGATAGGATTAGAGACTTTACAACTTTGTGTTACAAAAACCAGTAAAATATTTACAGTATTCCAGAGCAGTATTTCCAGAAAAGTAATAGCTTAAACTTCTGACAGCAGCATTTGAACATATGATTTGGATTGAATCTCAATTGATCTGAGAGGTTATGGGAAGAGTGAACAAGTTTAAGTTGTATGCTTGCATAATTATATGTTCACCACCTTGAGTTATTTGTGAAAATGATAAAGGTGGGATGTACATAAACAAATAAAAATAAATTATATGCAAATTATAACATGAATCTTCAGGTAAGTTGTTGCATAAGTTGATGCATAGAGGCCAAAGTGTTGGATTGATACCAGAGAGACCTGAGTTCTAATCCACCCTCACCCACAAAAACACACTAGATTGGATATTCTCTCAATCCAAGCTACTTCATAGAATTGTGGTTAAGGGAGAAAATAGGAAAAGGAAGTGCTGTGTATACCACCTAGATTTTCTGAATGTAAAAAAGGGACATAAATCTATTAGGTAAATAAATAAGTTGGATATATACATGGAGGTGTGAATATTGTTATATTTAGATATTTAGATACTATAAATATATGAAGAGTGAGGCAGGACATGGTTCTTCCTCTGATTTATATGC
>NW_015390041.1:32009-60905 GCF_001527695.2 Protobothrops mucrosquamatus
TAAGGGAGAAAATAGGAAAAGGAAGTGCTGTGTATACCACCTAGATTTTCTGAATGTAAAAAAGGGACATAAATCTATTAGGTAAATAAATAAGTTGGATATATACATGGAGGTGTGAATATTGTTATATTTAGATATTTAGATACTATAAATATATGAAGAGTGAGGCAGGACATGGTTCTTCCTCTGATTTATATGCTGCACAAAAGGTGGTTGCTCATGGTCAAGTCTTCCAATCAGAAATACAGAAAATACTTAGTGGTTTTTTCCCCCTTGCTTTATTAAACAACAAGATGATGATGATAGATGAGAGATGATGATAGATGAGAAATAGATGACAGATATAGAGATAGATAACACTGATTGCACAATACATTTTGCATTCTACCAAACCGCTTACTCTAATCCAGGGGTCTTCAAACTTGTCCCTTTTATGACTTGTGGACTTCAACTCCCAGAATTCCTCAGCCAGCATGCTTGGCTGAGGAATTCTGGGAGCTGAAGTCTACAAGTCATAAAAGGGCCAAGTTTGAAGACCCCTGATCTAATCTGACAAGATGATAACGTAAAAATACAATATAAATGTATAAATGAAAAAGCAACAGATTTTTTTTTAAAAAAATGCCACTTGGAAATGTATATGTCTACATGAAATAGCGTTAGCACATTTGACAAAATGCTTGAAATATTTCTGTGCCTCTCTAGAGAAGAGGAACCTAGAATTAATTTTTTTATAAAAAAAAATATAAATCAACAATCCACTGCTGCAAATTGCAGCATACCTTTCTAATTATAAAACAATTACTTGTGTAAGTATTGCTGATCCTTGATATCTGTATATATTCTTCACATGTTTGGAGAAGTGTAAAATCATACACATTATTTTAATAATCTCATTCATTTTAAACAAGAAATATTACAAAAGTTGTGATGTAGCATTTCAATTTCCAATTAACGTTTCCAGTAATAAGGAAATTAATCCAATAAGAAATGTGTCTTTGCCAATAAGAAATGAACATAGCAATAATAATAATTTTTTTAAAGTTTGTTTTCAAAAGAAAAAAAGTATTTATGCAATTAGATCCAGCCTCTTTTTTCCATGTCTTATCATTTCTTGGATTTGGAATAGCTATGGCAGTGATGGCGAACCTTTTAGAGACTGAGTGCCCAAACTACAACCCAAGACCCACTTATGTATCATCGGGTGCCGGATGGGTGTGGCCCATTGGGTGGGTGTGGCCAATTGGGTGGGTGTGGTTGCGATGGTAACGGTAGACTGGGTGGGACTAAAAAGTTCAATCAATCAATTCCAACTTTGCGAGATCTTTTTTTTTCCCGCGAGAAGTGAAATTGATTGATTGATTGAACCTTTTTTTTTTGCACACGGCGGCGGAGGCCTAAAGCGAAAAGGTTTTATAAAACCCAGCTGAAGGTCTAGGACTGAGGTGACTGCGCATGTGCCCACAGAGAGGGCTCTGCATGCCATAGGTTCGCCACCACGGAGCTATGGGTTTATCAGTATAACAATACAATGTTGTCAGTTAGGTGGCACAATCTTCTGAAGCTTATCAAATTATTGAGATGGATAAAATTTATCTATTATGTAAATTCTACTATTTCCTGATTGGTACTTGTTTAGACAAAAGGACCCACACCCCCGTTTCACTATCTGATTTCTTCTGGTTTCTTTTGCTGCTTTTTTCTCTCTCTGATATGTTATGTAGCAAATATTTTAGGTTGAACTGGGTCTTTCTATTGTCATATGTAGTAACCAGGCACCACAACAAAGGAATTCGTTGTTTTACTTAACTTCTACCTTAATGCATCTATCTTAAATCTTCTGGAATGGTGAGTAAAGTCTCCATTAGTGCCCTTTTCCAACACTGCCCTTTCTATTTCGTTCTTTGGTTGATTCATCCATCTAGAAATACAACAGAGCTCATTAACAGCATTTGCAAATCATCTGTATGTTCTCCAGCTGTGTCCTCAGGTGAATTTGTCTGCAGCATGAAAGGATCTGTAAAATGCCTGGCAAATGTGCCTAGCCTTTATTTCTGTCTTCTGGTGATTCTCGATGGAAATAAAGCTTTTTTGTTTTCAGTCATAAGTTCCATAATAGCCCTGCTCTTTATGGTACATCTGTGCTTATGCAAAATCAAACGTTCTTCCATCTTTCTGAATGATTCCCCACCCCCCACGCCCCCCCCAGCCCATAATTACCATTCCTTTTGTGCTCTCTACTTTGCAGTCCTGCCATCTGGAAGAGCTTTCTTGTAACTATCTGTCTTCTTTCTCTTATTGCTTAGCCTGCAAATGAATGTACAGAGCATTAAACAGAGGGTCGGCTGTTGTCGATACATTCTCATATATTGGAGAAAGGTTTCTAGCTTAGAACATTGAGAATCACCATGAAAATGACCCAAGTCTCTAAATTCTCGAAATTTCAAGATTTTGAGAAGGATAGAAGTCCTATACCTACTTTTTCTCTTTTCCATTAAAATCTGTCTTTTGCTGTGTGGTCTGTTTAATTGCTCTCACTTTCCAAAGTATTTGTGTGCAGGTAGTCTTGACTTACAACAGTTCACTTAATAACTGAAGTTGCAATGGCACTGAAAAGAGTGATTTATGACCTTTTTTCATACTTACGACCATTGTAGCATCCCTACACCCATCATCACGTAATCAAAACTTGTGTACTTGGCAATTGACTCGCATTTATGATGGTTGCAGAATCCTGGGGGTATGTGATCATCTTTTGTGACCGTCTGACAAGCAAAGTCAATGGGGAAACCAGATTATTTAACAACATCTGATGTTCTTGCTTTGACAACAGATGGCAATGCAGCCATTTTTCTCTATTGCTTTTAGAGTTAGTTGATGCTGGGAGGGGGAATGTGGATGAGAGTCCAGCTAGTCATAACAATAATAACTCAGCTGTGGGAACTCAAGGTCCTTGGGCCAAGAGTTAATAGAGTTTTGGCGGGCTGGAGAGCTGGGGAAAAAGCCTATGCTTCAAGCTAATTGTGGAATGTGATTTATGACTGTTTATTGGAGGAGGGAATTGTGCTTTGTTACTTTGTATCCAGGGGAGGGGAATTTAGTTTTTTGTTTCGACTATGTAGTGCCAATACTTTGTTTCTCGAATAAAAGATTCTTTAAGGTAAACAATGCCTCGAAGTTCTTTTCAAGAGTTTCATCTGTCAGAACCATGACAGTGTTATTAACTTAAGAATTGCAGCAATTCACTTAACTGTGGCAAGAAAGGTTGTAAAATGGGACACTTAACAAACGTCTCACTTAGCAACAGAAATTTTGGGCTCAATTGTGGTCGTAAGTCGAGGACTACCTGTATAATCTAAAACATTTTTGGGAATATACCCAAATCCTTCCATATACATAATTCTGTTCACAAATCCATATGATTCAGTAGAAGTTGCTCCTTCCCCCCCCCCCCCCAGAACAACGTAGAAACAGTGTCTGAAATTCCTGAGAATATGAGAATATGAATTATTGGCATTGGTTGTACCTCACTGGTTTGAAATTCTTTCTGTGGGGAGGGGGTGATCACTTCCATCGATCCTGCATTTTGGATGTTTTGTTGCATTCGTTTATTATTTATTTATTTCTATATCTGTTGTGAACATTTTATTCTATTGTTTCATGCATGTATTGCACATCACTGAGAGGATTTTTTTTTTTTTGAAACGGCAGAAGGTACAAATGTATAAATAAATCCCTTAAAATGCGGAAAATATAGAAGCATGTTATGCTGCTTAAATAATACATCTAACCCAGTATTTTACCAGCTGCGCCACTGAGGCAGATAGCAGGAAACCGAGAAGGAAGCTGTGACACAAAAAGTATCCCCATGCGACAACTGAGATGCCCACTGGGCTGTTGCGAGCTCTTGGCACAACATTAAGCCCAGATCAGCAATAACGGAGTGATATTTTCACCGGCCCACCTGGCGAAGAAGGAAAAACATCTGGCCCATCCAGTATCAATGGGTAATGAGACTTCTTCAAAGATTGCCCACAGGGCCAGCTATTGGCAGCCAAACAATCTGTTTGTTATTGGTTTCTACAGCGCCTGACACGGCTGCCAGACCACTTCCTCCCGTTTATTCGGGATAACCAGGGTGGAGAGGCCTGCAATCCTCCAGGGATCTTGATCAGGTAGTTCTCTTCCTCAGCTTCTTCTAAACTACCAGGATCCTTCCCTAGAATGCTCTCCGTTTCTTACTGAATTACACAATTCCTGCCTCTGCCTGTGCTTCTCTGAATGCCACTACCTATTTAATTATATTTCAGTTTATTTCATCGGGGTAAGATTTGGTCTGCAGCTTCATGCACGCGGCACACTTTGTCTCTACTTGGCTCTCACGAAATGCAAATAAATCTCAGTAAAGTGTGTTCAATGTAATTTAAATATACGATCCTGTCCTTAATTTTAGCAGTTTCAAGCTCTAATAATGCTACATGCAGCTGAAGTTAAATTTTTCTTTAAAGCTGCCCCATTTCTTTCTGAATGAACTCTGGGCAATTCATCCACAATCTTCTGACTACGGCACGAATTCCGTGCTTCTTTAGGGAGCCGAAATTACAGTCTCTATGACAACAGTGCCCAAACCTGCAATTCCCCACCATTGTGAAAGCAGAAGGTAGAACATGAGATTACGTTGGAAACGTCCCCCTCTGATAATTTGAACACAAACGCCTCTTTCCATGACAAAGGTTCACGATTGTGAATTTTACCCTGCAGTTATCCAACTATTTCAGGTCTCACACACACTTTTTTTTTACAAGACTTTGCAACCAATTTGCAGAAAAATGTCTCATGGCTGCTCTTATGCATAAAAAGTGTCCTATTAAATATAAAATGTATAGGAGGTCTTTAATCAGTAAGGAAGGATCAGTTAAAAAAGCAAGAGTATCTCTACAGTAGTGCTTATGTATCTTTCCAACTCTTAAGATGGGTGGACTTCAACTCCTAGAATTCCCCAGCCAACATCTTAGAGCAAGGGTCTTCAAATTTGGCCCTTTTATGACTTGTGGACTTCAACTCCCAGAATTCCTCAGCCAGCATGCCTGGCTGAGGAATTCTGGGAGTTGAAGTCCACAAGTCATAAAAGGGCCAAGTTTGAAGACCCCTGTCTTAGAGTCACTGAGGTTGAGAAACACTGTCCTACAATATGGCTATGACTATTTCCCCCTTGATCTCTTTTTTACCTCCTGGCGAAATTTTCAGTTGGTATGGTCTCTCAGTTAATGATATCACATAGAGAAAAATAATGCTTTTTATTAATCTAGCTAGCTCTAAGTAAGATTGTTTTATTATGGGAAAGGATCGTTTATTTTGTTCCTTCGATCCTCTTCAAGTCTTAGGGCAGGAATATGCAGTCCTTAGTCTGCAGGTCATATTCAGCCCTCAATCCTATTTTTGTAATATCTGAACCCTCAAAAATTTAACAATAGCCAAATATTATTAGTGAAAGCATACATGGAATCTAAGTGCATTAAGCCACGTCCAGGATTAATGCACCTACCTTCCAGGGACCTTTTCCCTCTATAACTCTTCCATATATCAATAAGACTTGCTGCCCTCGTGGATTTCCAGTAGCTTTTAAAGGCAGAAATTTAAAAATATATGTCCATATATTTTATTCAGTAGCCATCATACAATACTTCAAGGAAAACATTTCTACCTTTTCTATCTACACATCACATAGGTGAATCTGGTTAAGGGCTTTAGTGTGTAGTCCAATATATCTTGAAAGCAGCTAGTTGAGCAAGGTTCTCCTATATATATTACAATCAACTAAAATCCCATATTGCAATTTTATTAAAGCCACCATCCTAAACATTTTTAACAGATGATGAATTTCAGAGTTGCTTGTGATTAGGTCAATTTAATTAGATCAGACATCCCATTTTAAGAGATTTCTGCTTGTGCCAGAAGCTACGCTTCAAATTCTATTTTACATTATGCACAGTTAAAAAAAAAATCTAATGTTAACAGTGTTTCTGTGTTCTTCCAGAGGTTAAAAATTAAAAAACGGGCACAGAGAAAAATCTGTCTTAACTTCCTATTCATTTCAACATGATTTATTTCTAAGAATGTGCTTAACTCCCTTGTTGAAATCAGAAAGACCTTAAAATATTTGGCTGTTTTAAAAACTTCGATTTTGGAGCACAAAATACAGAATGCAGGAGACCTAACACAGAAGTGTTAGAACATTGATCCTTTTTAAAACACGTTTGTGGTGTGTTAATTCAACCTGGCATGGAATTTCCATTCTAATGTAGCAAATTTCACTATTAGCCAGCAGACACAGTGAAATCAATTTTGATTACCAAAGCACTACTTAATTGCACATCTTTGATTTTATCTTCCTGTATGTACCAAATACTAAAATACTACATCCCAATAACTCTTTGCTTACGCATGCCTATCCAGATTAGGTGAGAAATGAAACCTTCCTGGAGGATATATATGGGGTTCCCCTAACTAACTTGCTCAGATTGAAGAAGCTATTTGCCAGACATTTTGATCCAACAAGAAGTTTAATTCCCATGACTTCGCTTCCAGACAATTCTACCTGGATGACTGAGAATCTTCATCAACGTATTCTACTATACTTTAATCTTCAGCTAGATATAGGCAGAATGGAATCTAACTGCAGAATAATATAGTTATTCTAACGGACATTAGATGAGCTAAGGTTTCCAATGTCTTATCATTTAACAATGGAAACAACAGAAAGTCTGCCCCCTTTTTTTTAACAGGGGGAGGGGGGATATTTGTCCCTTCAGATGTTGATTAAAAAAAACTCCCAGCGGCTCTAACTAGAACAAGGGTCTTCAAATTTGGCCCTTTTATGACTTGTGGACTTCAACTTCCAGAATTCCTCAGCCAGGCAGCATTCTTGATATACACTCAGATGTACAATAGATTACCCCACCAAGAGACTAAGTACAAAAGACAATTGGCTTCATGCAAGACGCACTACAGTACTTTATACTGTATCTGGCCTCGGTCTCACAATTTACATCCAGGAAGTGGATTTCCAGTTACCAGTGCCATCAAAAATGAATTCACCCAGCCTGCAGTCTACTCATATTTGTCATAAATTATGTCAGCCTAAACTTTTGTGTTCAATTTTTCAAATCTGCGGCCTCATGTAAGGCTTTGAAACAAACTTTCAGCCTCTTCTAGGTTATTAACAGAGGCTTCTTGGTTTTCCAGTGTTACACCATGTCAGCTTTCCCTCATTATAATTCCATTCAACAGCAGAGGGCAATTTATTTTCATTTGCCAAGTAGCTGTCATGTGGAAGCTCCTTGGGAGATTTTCTTTTTTCAAAGGGTCTTCTACCATGACAACTTGTGAATCGCCTATACAATTTTAATGCTGAAAACAAACCATAGACCACACGACTATAGCTATAATGATTTTTCATGACTGGAAAAAAAAATCAGGTTACCAAGAGGACACAGCACATGTATTTGCCAAAGCAAATATATTTTCCTTTATTTTTCTAAAGGGGAGGTTTCTTTCTTTCTTAGGATGCTTCCGAAGCTATCCTTGAATTTCTCCAGGGAGTGACGTTCCAGAGTACCTGACTTTGCTTCCAAAGTAAAATGGATGCCTTGGAAATTCTTCTGTCTCGGTGTTGTAAAATTTTGTGGGTTTTTTGTTTTTGTTTTTAAAGCTTTGTGTATACAAGTTGCCCGTGCTTTCAGGTTTTCCATAAAGGGGTTTAAGAAGAGTTTTTCTTCTTATCTATCTTATCTATCTAATCCAGTAAGGCCAATAAGATACTTATAAGAAGCTCCAATTACGTCTCCTAGGAACAATTATGTTCCATTATGTTCAGGAATCAAATATATTCATATACTCTGTGAACATGTCCAGTTTTTGTTTAAGATTTCTAAGGATATCTGGTCAGCATTCTGTTTCTACAGAAGCCAGTCATTTGTCCAAGGGAAGCCTATTGGAAGAGTGAGAATAACTCGAGTAGGCTTTGAAAAAACCTCTAAATGTCTAGTACGCTTTGAAAACCTTACTCTCCATTAATTTTCTTCCCTTTTAAAAACATGTGTTAACTATCACTGGGGCTGGAGGTAGCATATTCCCATGTGGAAGAAATACTTTTTCTGATTCATATCTACTACTCAGTTCTATTAACTAAATCTTTGAATTATATATTCTACATAGAAGCCTATACGTCTTTTTCGTGAGCCTCTCTCTTCCCTATTTCGAAATTAAAAATCCCACATCTTAATTATTCTCCTAATGAGGGGATTGCTGAGCCATTTATCATTTTGGCTGCCATTCTGTTCATCTTTTCTTACTCTACAACAGGGGTCTTCAAACTTGGCCCTTTTACGACTTGTGGACTTCAATTGCCAGAATTCCTCAGCCAGCATGCCTGGCTGAGGGATTCTGGGAGTTGAAGTCCACAAGTCATAAAAGGGCCAAGTTTGAAGACCCCTGCTCTACAACATCACTTTTGAAATGTGATGATTAACATTACGCACAATACTCTTAAGTATTACATAGCAATTTTTGCATCTCTTGAACACCTCTTATATAATGACTGCTATGATCTCAGCTTTTGGTGATAAGAAGGCTCAGAGGACTTCACCCCCCCCCAAAAAAATTTTTTTTTAAAATAATCCAATGCACAGTGTTTAGCTGTCAGCTTTTGCAAATGCAAACATTCAGAGTGAGGGAAGTGAGACAGGACTGACCTTTGCAGAAACTCTGTGGATTTTTCTACTTGCGCTTTGAAGTGCTGATCATTTTAATCATACTGAAATAGTTGTTTCTCGTCATTCTTCTCATTTTTTTTCAGGATTTCAATTTTCTGAAGAAGTTGCCTTGCCCCTAGTACAGGGGTAGGCAACCTTGGCTCTTTTATGATTCGTGGACTTCAACTCCCAGAATTCCTGAGCCAGGAATTCTGGGAGTTGAAGTCCACGAGTCATAAAAGAGCCAAGGTTGCCTACCCCTGCCCTAGTAGCTTGGGAATCGCATTGCTATTCTCAAAACCTTACCAATATTTGGATTATTTCTAACAGACAATTTGCAAAACCATAATAACACAATGGTCTACATAGATTTTAAAAACAAAATCAACCATTTATGGGCACTTGATGGTGATACTCCTTTTTTTACTTTGGGAGTTGATGTGATTGAATGCAGTGGATGGGTAGTGAGGGAGGGAGGGAAGGAGGAGTAAAAGGCAACTCAGTTCAGATAGTTTGTGTGAGAGAAAGAGGGTGAAGACAGCCCCTCCCTCATAGTTCCCAGTGCGTATGCTTCAGTTTGCTTCCAGCTTTGACTCTATCTCAAGGAAAAGATTATGGCCAATTTTAAGCAACCTCTTGCTTAATTGCCTCTTGCTTCTAATATACCAATTGTATGAGAAGACAGGTTTAAGAATAAGATGTAGTCACCAGAGAGATCTTTCTAACTATCTTAAGACTTTCAGGGGGATGAAATACAGCTATATATTCACATCACTGTTTTTCAATTTTTATATAGTTATCTAGTTAAAAACGCTCCACTCCACTCCATGGATATCCATGCTCACAAACTAGCAGATAGAAGAATTCCAATTCTTTTATATGTAGATGATCCAGTTAAACTTTGAAAGATGCAAATTGGCATGACTGAAATTTGCATATTTTTATAAAAGTAAGCACCTGAGCATTCATCCTAAAAAATGAAATGTTAATCTTTACCAATAGTAAGCAAAGGCATGCATAATCAGTTAATAATCATATAGTTGAACATGTTGAACATTAATATCTAGGGGTTGTCTTTCAAAGCAATAGGATATTAAAGGCTCAAATGATCTATACCACCTCAAAAGAACAGAGAAGCACTCCATCTATTCTAAGATTTTATAAAAATCAGGGAGCGAAATTCAGTCTGGCAGTGATAAAGCTATTTTATGCCACATTGATCCACAACATTGTACACCTACAAACCAATTTATCAATATGTTTATCAGATTTATCAATCGATTTGGATCACCATTATCACACCTAGATGTGTGCCTTATGTAATTTTGAAGCTAGAAGCAAGTTTGTCAAGCACTGAAACCTAGGCCTGGTCTAAAATACTAACAACTTGAATCAAAGTTCCGTTGAATCTCAATGGATTAATCCCACTCTTGTTATTTGATAACTGGCATTTAATTTGTGAGCATAAACTACTTCTATGGGTTTTCATCTGAATACTTAAGTCAACTGCATTACGAAGACACCATGAAGGCCATTGATGCGGAACATCAGAAGGAGTGGGCTTAAGCACCAAAATGTTATTGTTCTTTGTTGGATGGCTCTAATAGGGCCCCAGTTAGCTAATTACATAATATTACCTTTTACAAACACACATGGGTCTTTTCAAAGGCATGCATTAATGTTTCCCTCTCTGCAGTTTTTGAGGGCAAATACAAGAAAGTTCCCTTTTTCGACAGAGTCTATCTATGTAGAGAGGGAAAAATAGAACCCATGGATCATATTCTTTTAATGTGTTACTTTTATGAGTAAGCTAGATACCAAAGGGGAACCCCAATTATTGAAAGATTTAAAGGACAGACCACTAAATATCACTTCCATTTACTAGTAAAGAATACAGTTCCTGATATTTCAGAACAAATATAAAATTTTGCTCTGGGGCCATACAAAGGCACAAGTGCCTTATGGACAAAACACACCAGAAACTTAGAAAGGCAACATTTATATTTTATCTTATTTTACTATTCTAAAATTATAGATCATGAAGCTGTTTACTGTCTTTTCCTTGTTTCTGATCTATTTAAGTATGCCTAACAAAGGTTTGTAAGATAATAACAAAGCAGATATTTTCAGATAGATAATTTGCTTTATCAGTTTAGTTATTTAGGTGAGCTTTATATGTTTTAAGAGTTCTTATGTCTACAATGTAGATGATATGTTAAATTTATTTATTTACTCACTTATCTTTATACGTATGGTTTAAGATTAGAGTTCTAATACATATTAATGATTATGGTATTTTATTGTAAGTTTATTTCTGTTCAGTACTGGTCACTGACTGTAACAAAATACTCATCTATGTCCTTCAATGCTCTCTTTTAAATGTTTCTCTCCTTCTCAAGATTCAGCTTTTTCTCCAGGAAAAGCTCCTCCTTTATTAGTGCACTTTTTATTTATTTATTTATTTATTTTATTTATTTATTAATTGCATTTATATCCCGCCCTTCTCCTTACGGACTCAGGGCGGCTGACAATTGAATAAAATACTAACATATATACATATACTTAATTAAAATTTGTGCATTTCAGACAAATATAAAAAAATAAAACAAAAAAGTAAATGTTGTGGTGGTTGCCTTCTAATTTAAAAAAAAGAGGAAAAAATTGTACTTATACACACTGTAATATAAAAATACAATTTTGAACTGTATACCATCAGTGGGTGGTAGTTCAATGACATACCAGGAAAATAATGTGCTGTAACCATCTGTGACATTTCAGTAAACAGTCTTCCTATCTATGCATTCTTGAATCATCTTTTGCCATGCTTCAACTGTTTAAATTAACTGTTCTCTCCATACGCTTTCTTGATCATGTTTCAAATCTTTATCAAATCTTTACCAAAGCACATTAGACTAATCCAATGTTTAATTCATGTTTTCATAACTACAGCAAAAATTGTCTGTGACTGCACTGAATGTTTCAGTGCAAAGTAAAAATATTGAGGTCAGCAAGCAGACAATTAAACATTGTCACTGCATATTATAACATGTCTTAGCAAATGAATGCTGGCATGAGGCTTACATATTCACACCAACATCAAAAGCTTTTGCACAGGGCATGATTATATTATCAATATTTAAGCTTCTTGAAGTATCACATAACAGTCACCAAGAATTTTCTATAGTCTAATGTACATTTTATAATATATGGATGGATAGATATAGATATAGATATACACAAATAAATACACCCATATATATACATACACACACATATATATCAGTAAGTAGGCAGTAATATACTATCTATCTATAATTTATAGCTATATTTATTATATCTATATCTATATATATCTATATATCTATATATCTACCTATCTACCTACCTACCTATCTATCTATCTATCTATCTACGGTATCTATCATTGTAAGTTGGGCATGTTCACTTTTTTTCATTTTGTAATCACTTAGCAACAAAGTTACTTGTCCCAATTGCAGTTAGTAAGTGAGGACTACCTTTAGTTCCAGTACATCTAGAAAGTGCCAGATTGGAGAAGGTTACTATAGTCTAAGAATGTCAGTGATCAGGTATTGTTAAGGATAATGTGAATGTCTTACAGACAGAATTTAGGGAAGTTAATGAAGAGCTAACAGAACTTGGGGACTCTTCTGCAGTCCCTTGCCTAGGTGTATGTTGTGGTAGACAGAGAAAAAAATGAAAATTTAAACAGGATGAATATTGTAACAGGTTCCAAAATCCCACTTGGAAGTCTATATTTTGGAGATGTAGTTGCTGTGTGTTAACTTTCTCCAAGAGAATTTGGTTGAATTTTTTGTGCATCAAAGCAAATTATTTTTGCTTTTTAAATAACTAAACTAAAAATCTAGTGGATTGCAATTTAAATGCAAACTGAAACCCACTTGATTTTAGTTTAGTTATTTAAAAAGCAAAAAATATTTGCTTTGATGCAGAGGCTGTTTGTTAAAGAATAGTTCCTTCAAAGCCAGTCACATTATTTCACATCAAATACCCATTATGGCATCCATTTACCCAGAAGAGTTATAATTTTTCAGGTCCAATGAAATACAAAGCCAACTTATAGTGTGTTAGAGTTCAACGGATTTCTTCCAAAGGACATTGTAGAAACCTTGGGCTATAATATATCAAAGGTACACCAATAGATTAAATATGCATTTTTAAAAGATGAAGGATAAATTGAATAAATTGGATTATCCAGGTCAAGGGTTGGGATTTTTTTTTCTCATCAAAGGCAACATTTCCTTGGGGATAAAGCATTAGAGGCTACATAATGCATGAGGCAAAATCAAGGAGCAAATGAGGCCAAAATCAAAAGTGGTGAATATACATACAGTCTTCCTAATGTGTTCTTTTTTCCTGCTTTATAGCACTTTTCTTTTTCTCTCCATTTCTCTCTTTTTTTTCTCATACGCTCTTCTGTCTCTCCCAAGTTGTGGAAAAGAGTGAAAAAGAGTTTTGACCAGACATGCAGATTTGTTTCTTGCAGAGGACTTTTGGAATGAGATAAAACATTTGAAGAACGGTTGCAGGAACTGGGTTCGTCTAGTCTAGAGAAAAGAAGAACTAAGGATGACATGATAGCAGTATTCCAGTATTTGAGGGGCTATCACAGAAAAGAGGAGGTCAGCTTATTTTCCAAAGCACAAGAAAGCAGGACAAGAAACAATGGATGGAAACTAATCAAGGAGAGTAGCAATCTGGAATTAAAGAGAAACGTCCTGAGGACGATTAACCAGTGGAACAACTTTGCTTTCAGAAGTTGTGGGTGCTTCATCACTGGAGGTTTTTTTAAGAAGAGACTGGACAGCCATCTATCTGAAATGGCACAGGATCTCCTGCTTGAGCAGAGGGTCGGACAAGAAGACCTTCAAGGTCAATCAGAATAGAGCTGACAGGCAATAAAGAGAAAGCAGAGCTTTCAAATCAAAGAGCAAAAGGTCCCTTCCAGCTTTATTCTGATTGATGTAGATCAGGGGTATCAAACTGTCAGCCCGCAGACTGTTTAGGGGTGGTTAGGGATTTCAACCTATCTTCCCTAAGGACTGGCTCCAGGAAAGCTTGTGAGTTCATGGAAACCACAGGCTCCGTTCCAGTAATCCTTGGCCCAGTTTATATTAGTGGTCATGCCTTGGACCTTATCTTTGTCTCTGAGATGATTGGTAAATCTGGAGAGGGAGGAGATTTTCACCCTTGAAAGCAGAGGTCTCCAACCTTTCCAGGCTTGCGGCCCGGAGGGAAGGAGAGTAACTTCCAAATTGGCGTGCACATGCGCACGCGCACAAATGCAACCACGCACACCAGCGTGGCACTAGTGGCCCCATTTGCACATGCGCAAACGGGCCGTGCACACCCGTCCAGCACTAGTGGCCCTGTTTGCGCAAGCACAAATTGCCACACACACACACACACACGGTGCTAGCAGCCCTGTTTGCGCAAGCACAAACGGGCCATGCACACCCGCCCGGCAGGCACAAGTGGGGGGAGTGCACATGCACATGTGCGCACACCAGCCAGCTATTCCTGCAGCCCACTGGCCAAGAGGCCACGGCCCGGTATTGGGCTGTGGCCTATAGGTTGGGGACCACTGCTTTAAAGATTCTGTAATATTACTAGCAATAAAGTTCAATCCAGAAATTCAAGCAGTTCTTGTTTCCTGAATTTATTATCCTTGGAGAATGTTAACAGGATCCATTTCAATTCCAAAGGTTATTTGGAGGGATTCTTATCTTTCTGGCACACAGTACCTCCAAGACTTGCCCAACTAGCAACATGAAATAGAGTGGTCCCCGAAAATATTTTTCCAAAGCCGTCTCTTCCTGGTAGCCAATCCCAGTGGTGCCTTGCCTTTATGAGATCTACTGCAGGAAATGAAACACCAGAAATGATGCCTGGGATAGGAAGATGACAAGCCAATCTGACTAAGCATGGGTACATAAATACATTTAGCCTATACCAGGGGTAGGCAACCTTGGCTCTTTTATGACTCGTGGACTTCAACTCCCAGAATTCCTGAGCCAGCCATGCTGAGGAGAAATGGAGAGGTTTCCATGCTGAGCCATGCTGGCTCAGGAATTCTGGGAGTTGAAGTCCATGAGTCATAAAAGAGCCAAGGTGGGCCTACCCCTGGCCTACACCATGGTGATAAGGGAGGGCAAGATGGCTTACTTCTCCTTTTATTGCATCAATCAGGTGTCATCCTCATATTTATACAAGTAGTCTTCGACTTACAACAGTTCGTTTAATGACTGTTCAAAGTTGCAATGCCACTGAAAAAAAATGACTTATGACCGTTTTTCACAGTTACGACCTTTGCAACATCTCCATGATCATGTGATCAAAATTCAGATGCTTGGCGACTGGTTTATATTTATGACCGTTGCTGAGTCCCAAGTTCATGTGATCACCTTTTGCGACCTTCTCACAAGCAAAGTCAATGGGGAAGCCAGATTCACTTACCAGGTTACTAACCTATCAATTGCAGCAATTCACTTAACAACTATGGCAAGGAAGGTCGTAAAATGGAGCAAAACTCACTTAACAAATGTCTTATCTAACAACATAAATTTTGGGCTCAATTGTGGTCATATGTCAAGGATTCCCTGTATATTGATTGTTTTCTTTGGGGTCATTCCATGCTTTCTTTCTGATTGGCTGAAATGTACACATTCAGAGTCCACACACTGCATTCACCCCATAGCCACTTAATCAGGTTTTACATGGCCATTGCACAGTGACCAACATAGCCTGGGGAAAAACCAATCTGAATAAATCCAGGAAAGTCTTCCAATGGTGCAGTTTAGTTGCTCAATCCAGTCAAAGGTCCATTTCTGCTAAAACACCCAATGTTTGCAAGAATAATATGCTAGAGTAAATTTCAATCATATCACAGTTAGCATCTTATAATTTATCTATTATGTTTTGAAGGTACTGTGATTTTTTTTCTAAATGGACTTTTGATATGTGGCAGTTGCAAAATAATTTGGTCTTATGATCCATTCTCATGTCTAGTTCTTGACATGTCATACAATTCATGAGCTCGCTCAGATGCTGCTTTTCAACACCATGAATACTCTGTTTGAGGAGCTGTCAGACAACAGTGCTCTATCTTGGGCATCCACTTCTTAAAGGAATATAATAAATTTAAATAAATTAAATAACCTTTGCAAAGGAGAGGTCTTTGAGTTGTCTCTTAGCAGCACCCGGTCATAATTTTTTCCTGTGATGAGTTGTAACCTGCTCATAAGTTGATATAAAAGAAACATGGATGGGAGCTAAACCAAAAGAGTCAAACATCTTCTTTCATAAGCTCACAATTTGAATTTCTCCATCTGACGTTGTTTTCACTCCGCAGTATTAAAACCCAATTGGCCTTTTCATTTTATCAAATCCTTTGATTGTTTTTACATGGATGAAATTGTTGGGTTGAGGGGAGGAGAAGAAGTACTTTTATTATGTGCTTGAAAATTCTCCCATGAACTGAGAGCTAAAGATGATACATCAAGTCATGCATCATTAAGAAATAATACGGCTTGAGACATATTACCTCCTGGAGCAGGGAGTAATGATGGAATGAGGACTAAGAATCTGCTTGTGGCATTCGAGCAGGCCACGGCTATGGCTCCCTGCAATTTTGCACAAAACATGAAAGTGAAGGAGGGAGAGGAATGACCTTCACATCTTAAAATGTATTGTTTAGGCTATTTTCTTTGTCAAGTGAGCATTGGAAGCATAAATCACATTAACTGTCATTATGTAGGATTGAAAGATATAGATAGTCCTGCTGCTGAAGGACAAAGAGGGGGAATTAAGACTCCCCCCCCCCTTCTCCCACTCCTTAAATATTGTATATTGCCCTCTAGGGAATAATTTCTTGTTTCTGCTTCTCAGATCGATAGTAAACTTTTTTTTCACCTTCACTTGTCAATTTGACGTATGCATATTACATACACACTTGTCACCTATTCTCATTTTGGGATAAAGAATGCTATGCAAAGTGCAGAAAGGAAGTAAGAAATTGTAAACCAAATGAATTAAAGCCATAAGATGAAACAAGCAAATATAGATAAAGCTGGTTTACATCACAACTTTCAATACACTTCTCCGTATCTTTTAATCTTGTAAGATATTTACAATATTTAATGCTCCACACACTGCATTTTATTCTTTACTTACCCTAACCCTAACTCTGATATATTTCGTTAACTTCATTCAACCGCAGCTTAGTCTTTCTGTTCTTCTTGATCCAGTTAACCTTTCTTTACATATTTTGTGATCCAGTTGTCTTTATACTCTGTCTCTGACCAGACCACTTTTGGTTTCCATTCATTTTTTACCCTTTTTCTTAATTTACTATATCTACTTCTTAAATATCCATTTCCAATGGTACTCAGCTTGCATTTATGTTTCTCTTAGTATATCTAATGGTCACTTCCATATAATAAAGATGGCAGAAGCATGCTCTTAAGCACAGCCAATATATTTCTGCCATCACTAGAAGCTTTCCTTGTATAACCAAGGCAACATCACACAGTTGTTTTTGCATCCAGTAACCAACCTTCAATTCCATATTTACAGACAACAATCCATAATTCAAGATTATTCATGCTATCATTTTTTTTCTTTTTATGACTCTAATCCCTTGATTCCGGGTGGGGTCAGGGTGACTGGGTAGAGCTGTGCATTTATACTGGCCAGGGGTCTTTCCTGATGCCTACATGAAGTTCACAGCAGATATTTTCTCTTTGCACTGTGAGAGAGAAACATCTGCCGCTATTTAAGATTGACCTCTCAACCTTCCAAGTGGGAGGCGACCATCTTCACCGCTAGGCCATCATGCTGCTCACTATTCATGCTATCATACCTTTCTTTAAATCAACAAACATAAGATATGCTACTTTTCCTTTGTATAAGAGAACAATCACAGTTTTCTTACAATAATCAGGTACAGATGCAGACTTAACTTACATATTACACCAATCAAACAGCCATATTGTGGCTCTCTTTGCCACCTTCCAAAACCATTATTTCCATAAAAACTGTTCTGCATTTTCTCTGCTTCTTTTAATGTTATTTGCCTCTCTTTGACTCTATTTTTTAAACTTTACCTGTATATTACAACACATTTCATCCCTGTTTTTTTAAGCAACCCTTTTCTTATATGGTTATAATCCTCATTCACAGCCTCTTTCACTTTATCATTCCACCAAAGCATTTTTTTAAAAAATATTTTCCAATAGCATAGGTCTATAGCATATTTCTGTGACATTTTGTAATATAATTATTTTCATTCTGTTCCAGTTTGCACCTATTATACTCACTTTCCTTTAATTCTGTTGTAGGATTAATCTGTCTTCTACAGGACATACAAAGGGAATCCCTATCAATTCCCTTTTTACAACCCTGTAATCCCTTAATTCAGAGTAGAATTAGGGCGACTGGTTGAAGCTGAGCATTTATTGGCCGGATGCCCTTCCTAATGCCTATGTGAAGTTAGCAGCAGATATTTTCTCTTTGCGCCCTGATAATCTGCTGCTACCTAGGATTAAATCAAAATCCAATTCTACAGCAATCTACAAATTGGAAAGGGTAAATAAAATAATAAGAAATCAGTTTTGCACAAGAGCTCTGAAAGTAACCTTGAATGATAAATGCCAGATATTTCACAGGAGGAATTCTATGAACAGGTACTTACTCTGCTGCACTAGTAAATAAAGACTGGTTTTCTTACCATTTTTCTTAACCCACATTTGCCACTCAGTAAATCAATAGTGTACTACTCCCATTAAGTATGCACTAAGTCCGTGGTGGCAAGCCTATGGCACACGTGCCACAGGTGGCACTCAGAGCCCTCTCTGTGGGCACGCACGCTGTCACCCCAGTCCTAGGCCTTCAGCTGGGTTTTATAAAACCTTTTCGCTTTAGGCCTCCGCCACCGTGTGCAAAAAAAATATCAATCAATCAATTTCAACTTCTCCCAGGAAAAAAAAAAGATCTTGCAAAGTTGGAATTGATTGATTGAACTTTTTAGTCCCACCCAGTCTGCCTCTACCACCGCAGCCATGCCACCTAATGGGCCATGCCCACCAAATTGGCCACACCTAGCCAACTGGCCACACCTAGCCAATGGGCCATGCCCACCCGGCACCCAATGATACATAAGTGGGTTGCAGTTTGGGCACTTGGTCTCTAAAAGGTTCACCATCACTGCACTAAGTTATGAGGTTTAACTAATATAGTTCCTTAACAGATGATATATTTGAATGATGATGCTTTTTTCTTCTCCTTCTCTTTTTTTCCATTCACCTGGACTATGTGATCTCAGAAATTGCCCTTGGCATAATACTGCAAACAGATTTAGTTGTGCCATACATAGAATACTACAAGTCCTGTACACCCAATGGCAATTACATAAACATACAGACACCATTAGCAAGGGTTGTCAGAATTAATTACATGCAAATATTTTGTATGGGCATCAGAACAGAAGAAGGGGGTATGATGGGCTATTACCATGAAATATACATCTGCAGTATAACATAAAGTGTATTAAAAATGAGTAAACTCTTATTTTTCTCATCCAGCAAAAAATCCTTGTTTTATTCTCTTTGATGTATAATATAAAATTAAAATCTTTGTACTCATATACACTTCCACTTTTCTAAAAGGTTTACAATAGTTTCTTGAATCAATGTCTATGGAGATTCTCAGTCATCCAGGTTATGGTTGTCCCAAAGGTGTTGTTGTTTTTTTAAAGCAACTGGACTTTTTTTTTTAAGTCCAATTGCCTTTTTAAAGAAGCACCTTTCTTGAATCAACTTTCTATTATTTATTTGACAGTCCACATCATTTTACAGAATGATCAATTTAATTATTAAAAAGCATTTTATTTACTAACTTTATCGGGTTCCCTTGGCATGTTTGAAGCTAAAACTATTTTCTAAATGCAATTTCTGTCTTAAATGTATTGAACTGCTAAGCACTGTTTACAAATTTCTGTTTGCACATCATGATGGCATTTCTTACTTTCCCACTTCACAAGGTTTTGGTGGGTTTTTTGCAGAATTTTGCAAATGCCTATTTTTCTCCTTGTGTGAATTCTAGAATTCCAGATGTTCTGCTTCTCTGAAGAAAGGAAATATAGCCATTTTTAACGATATCATTTGGCCTGAGGGTCTAGCTAATGCTGATAGATAAACACAGGAACTAAAATGCAATAAAACAAAAGAACAGCACCCAGGAGGGACATCTAAATGTAACCCATTACATCAGCAAAAACTGAAAGGACATTACTTGGATTCAGTAATAAATAAGAAATATGAAGAGAGCATCTACCACCAAAATCTCCACTACCAGTTAAGAATAATCACTTATTCCTATTTCTACCCTGATGCCTATCTGATATATTCAGTCATCTAAATTGTTTTGCAACGTTCTGAATGCTTATGTCAGGTTTAGGGTTCAAACCAGGTGTTCTCTAGATATTTAATGTAATTTCAGTAAATCACACTCAGTTTACTCAGTGGGAGTAGTAATCAAGAATACCTGGCTTATATTAAAAGGAGACTGTCAAATTGATTGATGCTTTCTAGCAGATGATTATTAACTGGAAGTCTGAAATATTTAATCAATGAAATGTCAATTTGCATAGGTGAGGTTGGCTGGTTCTGAATTTTTTTCCAGTGGTAGCTGCCTCATCAATGTAACAAAGAATTAGAAAGAACTAATTAACAATTGTCATTTCATTTCCTTCCAACAATAAGTGATAGCTTTCTGTTGACTGAACTGTAGATGATCTTGTTTGTCATTTAGGCAGAAATCCTAAATTGAGCCAGAGCAGTTAATAACTTAACAAGGCACTATACTGACATTCAAATAACTTGCCCATTTATTATTCACGTGTAGACAATTGATCAGTTAATCTCTTCAAAGGCAGGTGGCTGAAGAATTAGAATTATTTAATTGGGGAACAGTTCCAATTATATATTTCTTATAAGTTATCTTCTCTAGGAAGGTACAACTTTATATACTTGCTATTTATGATGCAAATAGTTACAACAGCTGTTGCAGTAGATAAGCTTTAGTAAAAAAAAGGGGGGGGAAGAGAGAGACCGTCTGTTATTTAGTCATATGTTTTCTTCAATAGTAATGCACACGTTTTTGCAACTGTCATAATATTTCCATGAATTGTACAAATGTGCAAATAAAATGGGGAAAAGTTAACTAATCTCAGAATATAGAATTTTACCAAAACGAATGCAACTTTTGGGTCAGTTTGGTCTCGTGGTTAAGGCACCAGGCTAGAAACTGTGAGGTGGTGAGTTCAAATCCCACGTTAGCCATGAAATCCAGCTAGAAACCTTGGGCCAGTTGCTCTCAGCCCAGCCCACCTCACAGGATAGTTGTTTTGGGGGAAATAGAAGGAGGAAGGAACATTAGGTACGTTCGCCACCTTGAGTCATTTGTAAAAATAATAAAGGCAGGATACAAACAAGTAAATAAACTCTGTCTTTGGTTTTATAGGTTGCAATCCTAAATCCACTTGCCCAGGTATCCGGATTCAAATACTGACACAATACTGCACATTTGTGATAACTACACATGCAAGTTCTATAGCTTCCATAAAAATAATTCTGCACTCTATCTGGCATGAAGACTCAAACCAGAACTTTCTCCAGGAGCAGCTCAGGGAAATCCCAGCAGGCCACGGTATACAAGAGAGTTGCAACAAAAGGGAGGACATTGGATTAGGTGAGATTGAAGGAAGTGGATATATTCACTCCCCCTAATGTGTAGCTAAGTCCTTCTTAATGGAAGGAATGGCCATGTAGATACTTTATTTGTAAACCTAGATCTTTGAGAAATATCATACGGAGATGACCCACTGATTAATTGGAGGAAGAATAAGGAAACATTTATCAATTTACTGCATTAAATATACCATGGAAATGTTTCTATTAGAGCAGGGTTTTGAATTCTGTTTTGAAAAGTTTGAAGCTCCTCAGAAGCTTGTTAAACATTCCAGAACAAAGACATCAACTATGGCAGAGACTTGCTAGTCACACAGCTTTACATTTACCAAGTTTACTTTATACTGTTGTACAGTCTTGAAAAAAAATGTGCACAGATTTTTCTGGCTCACCGTTCATACTAAATATTAATATGATTTACTTGGATTTGTCTTTGTGTATAGTCCGAATCCTGTTGTTGCTATTTGTAGAACATGCTTTATATCTTAATATATTATGTAAACCAGGTCAATTTATTCAAGCTGTTATTCAATTAAGCAAATAATAGTTTGATGTGATGTGTGGAGGAAAACTGGAAATCATTGTACAGCAGCATTCAGCTGCAATTCTAAATATAACTTCTACAAAGTAAATAAGTGCCATTCAAATTTTAATACTGATTTATGAAAAAGCATATTTGGATTCAACATACAACTTCTTTCCCTAACCTGGGATCTCCGGAAGTGTTAGATGACAAGTCTCATAATTCACACTCATGTTTGGGAATTACATTGTTTTAGTTGAACACAGTCTGGAGAGCATCAGTGTAGAAAAGGCAGCTAGAGGCTTCATTTCAATTTCAGCCACTAATTTGGTTACTCTCAGTGGATCCTGCAAACTTCAGACTAGAATAAAATATCTCAAAACTTTCGCAATATAAATGTAAAATAAAAACTGGAAGCCACTGTTAATCTATTTTCTCCATTAATCATCCCTTTCTGAAGAGTTAATCTTTTTCCATTTATTTTAATATTAAAAACAAAATTTCAATAGGTTTCATTGTATTTCAAAACAATCTTTTGGAATTCCTCCCAAAAGAGAAAAGATCTTGGTAGCACTTTTTTCTCGTGCATGGAAGGTAAGATTTCTCATTAGCTACAGATCGTACTTTCTTGATGGCATGTTCAATACTCTCATTACTGTATATGAGATTACCAGATTATCATTGTTCATATTTCCTTATTTTTTAGATCATTTGTACCAAGACAGTAATTCAATGTATCCAAGCTGCTATTAACTAATGGCAAAACAAACAAACAAGCATTTGATTTAATTCCTCAATCCCAGATTCTTTCTCCCACTCACTCCTGTAACTCATGGAATGCCTTAAAACTCTGGCCAACTGCAACTCCTGCTTAAGAAGTAAAACTAGTACTTTTATGTTGGGGGTGAATCTCCTACTATTCTCTTTGCAGAATAAAACTATAACACGAATTATATTTGTTTTTAGCCATTTAAAACACAGAGACACAAACCAACAGTAAAATAGACAAGTGCCCAATATTTTAATAATATAACTTGTAAGCCTAGACCAGAGGTAGGCAACCTTGGCTCTTTTATGACTTGTGGACTTCAATACCCAGAATTCCTGAACCAGCCATGCTGACTCAGGAATTCTGGGAGTTGAAGTCCACAAGTCATAAAAGAGCCAAGGTTGCCTACCCCTGGCATAGATTGATGAGGTGCAGTAACCTGAAAAAAAATATTTTGATTGTATTTTGTGCATAAGTAATACTGGCATGTGCTATCAAGATGGTAAAAGGCGAAAGTTTCAATTGAAAAAGCTGCATTAGCAATATTAGAAGCAATAACCCAAATTACCATTTCTTAGAGCTCTTGGCTAAATGCCAATGAATGTGTGAACACTCTAAACAAACTCCACTAAAAACACTGGTCATTGTAACAGCTAATATATCACACATCACAAAGTTATTTGTTTGCTTTTGGCTTTACATGTTGTACTAAATCAACCACAGTGGCTGTAAAAGTATGGTTTATGGCTGTGGACAGATACATAGTCTACCAAGTATGGCTTATTTAATACATTATATAAAACATGATATTTATGATTCATGAACCTACCCAATAAGATATTACCTAAAATTATTTGATCTTAAATCTGTGGTGGCTTATTTACCTGTATGTGTGAACAAAATGACGAAGCCAGTAATTCTTCCCATTCTTCTTCCAAGAAGCTATTTACAACACTGCATTGACTAAATAAAGGCTTTAAAAGACAGTAGATAATGAAACTATTCATTCTATAGTGCTGAAATGTGTAAGGCCTTGCACATAATTAGTCTCCCAATCTTTTTCAGCTCGATTTAAAATGTATCCAAGATTGATCCAGGGTTCTTTTAGCTATTTGCAGATCTATTAGATATCAAGACACTCAGAGTCTTGTCTAAAGACTTCTTAGCAAGTCCATGTTTCTTCTTTGACCAGTGGCTGCACTCAGACAGCTGTCAGCAGCCTGAGCACCTTTGCACTGTGTTTGCAAATGGGACAAAAACTTGATGTTGCATCCCATTCTTTCAAGTTTTGCTGGATCTATAATAAAACAAGTATTTCTCTCTACCATAAACAGAAAAAAGGGGAGATCGCTAGCATCCTTCTTTCTCTGCTCCATGCATTGCTGTACATATATTTATGAATATTTGTCTGTTGGTTTCAAAAACAAAAAATCCCAAAATGTATGAAGAACGGTTGCAGGAATTGTTTAGTGAAAAGAAGGACTAGGGGGTGACATGATAGCAGTGTTCCAATATTTGAGGGGCTGCCACAAAGAAGAGGAATCAACCTATTTTCCAAAGAAGGCAAAACAAGAAACAATGGATGGAAACTGATCAAGAGAATCAACCTAGAACTGAGGAGAAATTTCCTAAAAGAGAGAACAATTAATTCATGGAATGGCTTCCCTCCAGAAATTATGGGTGCCCCATCACTAGAAGCTTTTAAGAAGAGACTGGATATCCATTTGTCTGAAATGGCATGGGGTCTCCTGCTTGAGCAGGGAGTCAAAGACCTCCAAGATCCCTTCCAACTCTGTTATTATGAATTTAATTAGAAAGCAGTTCTTAAAATAATTAAAAAAAAACATTGAAAACCCTCACTATGGTACCATGACTTCTTCTTCTTCTTTTTCTTTGCCATTGGAATCTAGAATGCCAGGAATTCTGCATGCCGGAAGCTTTCCCAACCATGCCAGTGTCTTGTCACAACTAGTGAGTGTGACAAGAACAAAGGAAGAATCTGCAGAATAACAAGCCCAGGAGCTGAAAGGTTGGGCAAGAATTCCCAATAATAGGAATGCAGATTCTTTGAAAACCGAGGCAACATTTTGGGGATGGTGCTTTTTATGTATTGGGGATTCAGGCATCACACGAAGGCACATTGTGAACAACAAGCTTCTTTATTGATCTTCTCCTTACAACCAGCAAAACAGCAAAAGGCACGCAGGCCTTTTATAGCATCCTGAACCCGGACAGCAACAACCAATAGGAATCTGGCTATTTCGCGCCTTGCGCATGCACACAAGGTTGGCGCCAGCTAGTCTGGTCCCGGGCAGCTTTTGGTTTGCCCGGGACCATGTGCAACATTTCTGAGCCTGCTGAATACTTCAGCAGGCTCAGGACACAACAGTGCTCATAAGAGAATTACGAGATAAATCCAGTTTATAAGATAGAATGATAAGCAGGGATTTGTCTCCCTCTACTACTAGGAGTTTACGTTATCTGGAAGACCTGAGCATTTTGAAAGAAAACAACCACTCATACTGCAGTGTAAATGAAAATGTCACGTATAAAGCTCAGAACCGATTCTATTTTACATATCAGCATATTCATAGACACTTCAAATACCGCTGGGATTTTTTTAAAAGGGTTTCTAAAATTATTTTCTTTTTTTTTAAAAAACCTATCAAAGTAGCATGGCTGCAGTAATTTAGCTCATCAGCATTCCGGTGTAAGGAAAATCATTCTTGTTCCAACAGACCTTTAGTAAATAAAAACTCACCGAGGAAAGGGCCTACTGTAAGGGCTTTCAGGGGCATGCACAAACCTAGTCCTTTTTAAGTCCACACAGGAGTGGATATAGTACCCTTCAGACAAGGTAAAATGCATGTTCCTGTGAGCAATGAATGATAATGAATAGTTTAGAAATAGTCAAATAAATAAAACCCCTTAGTATGTCTTTCCATATGTGAGAAAGTACCTCAGGGTTTACCATGGCTGGCTGAGTTCTCAGTTTTCATACTATAAATATGCCAGAGCAGTGCATTTAGGCATTACTATTATCAAGAGCTGGTATTTTATTTGTGTTCTTTTTTATATTTATAAGACAGTATACTTTTTAAAGGACCTGTTCTGAAGACTTATTCCCGGTCTCTAAATATGTAGCCAAATTATACACGAAAAATAGATCCCTGGTGGAAAGTATAAATATTAAAAGCTAAAGAAGTCTTCTTCCATCAGCGATCCACACTGATGCTGTAATATGTTCTAGCAGAACTAGATCAAGCTGTGAAATAGCTGAAAGAACATTTGAAAAGAAAATGTCCCCTCCCCTTTTATTTTTCAATGTTCTAGAAAATTCATATTATCTACTCACAAGCAAAAGAAGCCAGGATAACATCAACACATAAATGGTGATCCAATTTATTTAATTCAAGTCACTTGTGTGTGACATGAAGCTCACAATGTATAATATTCTTTCCTTTCCCTATTTTCTTCACAACAACAACTCTCTGAGGTGGGTTGGGCTGAAAGATAGGGCTTAGCCCAAACTCATAATTGTTTCATTTAAAGAGCCAGTTTGATCTAAGGCACCAGGCTGGAAACCAGGAGACTGGGAGTTCTAATCCCGCTTTAGCCATGAAAGCTAGCTGGCCAGTGACACTCTCTCAGTCCGAACCACTTCAAAGGGCTGTTGTTGTGGGAAAAATACAAGGAGGAAGGCATGTTGGATATGTTTGTCACCTTGAGTTGTTCATAAAAATATTAAAGGCAGGAAATAAAGAAATAAACTTGTTCATCCTTTAAGAATCCTATAATATAAATAATAATAGTATGCTTCAAAACAACATTTATTTAAAAGTTCACAATACATACTTTTGTTATTTCACCATCATTTTTCTGTTTTGTTTTTTACATATCGTTTGTCCCATATTAAACAATAGTATTCAGTAAGACACAATAAACTGATCACGCCTGGGATGCATTCATGGATGGTGACAGTGGTGGGATTCAGGCAGTTCGCACCAGTTTGGCAGAACCGGTAGCTAATTTTTTGTTGCCCAGGTGCAGAATGGATTTCCAGAAGCGGCATCCACACAGAGAACCGGTTGTTCACATATTTGAATCCCACCACTGGATGGTGGCAAGCAAAGCTCAATTGTCAGTTTTCTGTTCTCATTTCCCCCATTTATATGTTGTGCAAGAATTACATGCTCTGTGGAGACCATAAGAAGGGGGAGAAAGGTTAAGTGAATGGAACAGGTGGTAAGGGAGAGAAGATGGAAAATATTATAATAACATCTCTGTCTGGAGAAGAGCTTGTTGCAATATTTTAAGTGGTCACTCTGAAGTGTTGAATGCTTCTAACTTCTAACACTATAACAGATAAGTTATATTGTTATTTGGCTGTGAGCTTGCATAGATTGCTAGGAAAAAAGAAAGATTCACAACAGCAATTGGAGTAGACAATTAGTTATTGTTAACCCCACTGAAGTTTCAATTCATATCCATTTATGTGAGATTTCAAAAAGCCTCTGCCCAAAAAAATTATCAAAGGTTCCCAAATAAATTTAGTGGCCATGTGATAAAAGGAGCTATATTTTTAACCAATTTAAATTGCTAAGCAGTTTAAAAGAACAGAAAGCAGAATATGAATAAATAAGCAATTTTCTCAATAGAGAGAGTTAAAGAGTCCCTCAGGGGCCTGTAACTACTCATGATGGTAAAAACAAACATAATAAGAAAGGAATTGTAAATAATAATGCTGTATTGTGGTACTATTATACAAATCTGTACCGTGTATTATATCTGTACTGTGTATAAGTTCTGGCTGACACATTTGGAATTGAGTTGAAAGAATGCAGGACAGCCAACATGATCGTAGAGCTCAAACATCTTCTACGGCAGTGGTTCTCAACCTGTGGGTCGGGACCCCATTTGGGGTCGATCGACCATTTCACGGGGGTCGCCAAGCAAGGCTGTCCGCCATTTTTTTTGTCCGCCATTTTTTTCCCTTTTCCGGCGGGTGCCTTACCTCCCTTGGGCTGGGCCAGCTGGTGGTCGGCCTGCTCAGTCTCTGCCGCTTGCCAGCTACGCCTCGGCCGGCGCAGGGGGCAGAACCACGCATGTGCGGCGCTCCCAGGCAGGGAAAGTCCTCGACTTACGACCGGTTGGGTAGTCCTCGACTTACAACCGGTTTAGTCCTCGACTTACAACCGGTTTAGTCCTTGACTTACGACCGGTTTAGTCCTCTACTTACGACCGGTTGGGGTCACGGCATTAAAAAGGTTGAGAACCACTGTTCTACGGTGATGGCGTTAGCGGAAATGGCAAAATTGTTTTAATTAAAGAAAGGAATTTATTTAGTTTTGTTTCCCGTTAGAAACCACTTCTGGACTTCTTGCCTGAAATTGAAAAATAAAGCAATTTGATTTTGGGTTTTGAGATTAGAATGGTTTTGTAATTATAGAAATGGCTTGAAATGCTGTGACATGTAAAGAGAAGGTTGAGGTTGCATTGTTTTTGCATTCTACTGCACTGAAAAAAGTCAGAAGTCATTACCTCTCTCTCTCTCACACACTCTCTCTCTCTCTCTCTCTCTCTCTCTCTCTCTCTCTCTCTCTCTCTCTCTCTTTGCACTCTTTCTTTCTCTTATTTTTGTATATTCTTTGTTTTTTCTATATTCTTCTCTTATAATGAAACTTAACAAACTTTATTGAAAATAAAATGTTCTCTACAAGACATTTGGGAAATAGCTGGGTAGTAAAATGGTTGTGATCTATAAAGTCACAAGTGGCATGGAAAAAGTGGATAAGGAAATGTTTTCCTTCCCTTCTCCAAATACTTGGGCCAAAGACCATCCCATGGAGCTGATCAAAAGGAGATTTAAAACTCACAAAACAAGGATTTATTGATAACAGGGCTTATATTGCTTGTATAATTCAATACCTCAAGATGTAGAATAGAATAGATCTGGAAGGGACCTTGGAGGTCTTCTAGTCCAGCCCCCTGCTCAAGCAGGAGGACCTATACCATCTCAGACAAGTGACTGTCTAGTCTCTTCTTAAAAACCTCCAGTGATGGAGC
>NW_015390042.1:0-7497 GCF_001527695.2 Protobothrops mucrosquamatus
TTCAGCAAGGGAAGACGATGAACTGTAAAAGACACTCCATCCGAGATGAGAGGAAACATCTAGAGAGTGATTACAAACCTAATGAGGCGAAACGTCCCCATGGTGGTTTGACACGGAAATGCAGCACAAATAAGGATAGAAGGATAGTTAAAGGGGTTAATGAGGATGTTACAATGATTGGTTATCACGGCCCTGTCACAAGATCTAGGGCCCGGATGCAGGCGTCGGCTTATTTATAAATGCTTTTCCCATTGATTAACTTTGTGCCCTGAGGATGTCGGAAGGATCCGACAAAAGCTTGGCCCCTATGATTGTATGCTCCCTGTGTTTTGTTTTCGGTGGGAAATGGGTCCAAGTGGCTCTTTGAGTATTTTGGGTTGCCTACCCCTGGCCTAGCTGCTTGTCGTAATGCAGCAATAAAATCCGCAGCAGACTCACCAGGCCTCTGGTTCCTCTGCTCAAATGCATGTTGCCATGCAATCACCAAAAGCTTCAGTTCAAAATGTTCTCTAAGCATCCTTTTCAGCTCAGCATAAACAATTGATTCAAGTGGTGCTGGGGCAACCAGATTCTCTGCAATATCGAAAGTCTCTTGCCCACAGACACACAGCAAAGTAGCAGCTTTGAGGCCATCTTCTCAGATTTGGTTTACCCGAAAGTAATTCTCTACCCGGGCCACATAAGAGCTCCAGTGTTCTGGATGAGCTGTGTCAAACTCCGACAGACGGCCCAGTTTGGACATCGATACAGCCCTGTAGCTTCATCAACGCCTCCTGCTGCAAAGGTTGGGAAGAGGTCCCTTTTGCCGAGCTCACCTCCAGCATTTTCGTACCGGTAGGCAGAGTCGCAATCTCCGGATGCCAAACTTCCCAGCGCTTCAGGCCTTCTGTGGTGAGTCAGCCTATCTTCATTTGTTGTTTTCTTTGCAGCACATCCCACCTTCGTCGCCAATGTTCTGTTTCCAAATAATAGGCATTGAGACAAGCAGGAGTAACAAACAATCTTGTCTTTATTCCATTCACAACAGAACCAACAGAAAATGGCGCAGATTGTTCTTATACCCCCTTGCAGGGACAGTAACAACCAATCAACGCAAGGCATTTCTCCCGCCTTGTGCATGCGTGCAAGGCGGGAGACAGCCTGTCTGGTCCCGGGCATTCACGTGTCTGCCCGGGCCTCTCTGCAGCCTCCTGCACCTGCTGAATGACTCAGCAGGTCCAGGACATAACAAGCATGCTCTTGTTCTATTTTAGTATATAAAGTAACTTTTAAAATAAATGTTATCCAAGAGAGGTAAACTGATAACATAAATTTCAAGTGATCCTGCCACTGAGGCTTTATGAAGAACCACCTGCTTCTCCAGATGTCTTGGTTATCTTCTGTCACCTTATCCACCTTCTCTTACTACATCAAGACATGAAGCAAAACAAGAACTTACAAATAGTTTTGGTATTTCAATATATTAGTAATGAAATTACAATCAACATTTTGCAACCACCAAAGAAAGAATGAGCATTATGGGACAGAATGTATCCAGTCAGAAAAAAAACCCCGCACCCTCATTAAATTAACCATAAATTACAAACTTTTATCAGCAAGAGAAACTTGTTTAGTTTTCATAACAAAATCTTAAAAGAGTATAGCATAGAGTAACTTTCACCATGTATTTTAACTTTACTTATAGTTTGCTTACAATGTTTACAGTACATGAGTTAGCTTGTAAATATAGGTCTTCTAATAAAATTGATTTTAAAGCCTCTGCAGCATATGGCAAGAAATAATCACCCAGCTGTGCCTTCCATGTGAACATCCCTTTTTAATGGTTCTAGCTGTACCTGTCACTATTTCTCTAGCTTCATTAAGAGTGAACAAATCTAATACCCTCTTGAAAGAGTTTGCTGGATGGTGGTTGTTTTATCAGCCCATCAACAGAAAACAAAATTTGGGGAGGGGAGAATTTCTGGACAAAATTTTTTTAGCAGAGGGGACTGTCTCCAGGGACAGACTTCTAGGGCAAAGATGGACAGTCCTTCTGGCTTTGAGGTTTGCATTCATTCTGGAAAGGTCTAGGACAACTTATCATGGCCACCTGCCCATGCCCACTTCACAGCCCCCCCACCACAGCCAGTCCATTGTGGGAATTCATCAGCGCTCCTCCCCTGCCACTGGTCTGCCAGCATTCCTCCCCCACTGTCTCATCCCTGGCAATTTGTGGAGAGACATTTGTCTCCAGTCAATATGCTGTGGAGAACCCAGGAAACTACAGACCAATCAGTCTAACATTAATACCTGGGAAGATTCTGGAAAAGATAATAAAAAAACAGATCTGCAAGCAACTAGAAGCAAACAAAGTTATAACCAGTAGCCAGCATGGATTTGTTAAAAACAGATCATGTCAAACCAATCTACCGCTTGGTAAGCTAGAAAAAGGTGGAATTGATAACATCCCCACCAGATGGATTTGTAGCTGGCTGACAAACTGTACTCAATGAGTAGTCCTCAATGGAGAGAAGTCCATATGGAGAGAAGTAAGCACTGGGGTACCACAAGGCTCCATCTTAGGCCCAGTACTCTTCAATATTTTCATCAATGACTTAGATGAGGGAATAGAAGGGGAACTCATCAAATTTGCAGATGACACTAAACTGACAGAAATAGCAAACACCCCAGAAGACAAGCTCAAAATTCAAAAAGATCTTGACAAACTTGAACAATGGGCCCTATCCAACAAAATGAGCTTTAATGTGGAGAAAAGCAATGTTTTACATTTAGGCAGGAAAAATCAAAGATATAAGTACAGATTAGGTGAGACCTGGTTTAAAAACAGTAACTGTGAGAGGAACCTTGAAGTCCTAGTAGACAGTCACTTGACTATGAGCGAGCAATGTGGAGCAGCAGCCAAAAAAGCCAATACAATCCTGGGTTGCATAAACAGAAGCATAGAATCAAGATCACGCGAAGTATTAGTACCGCTTTATAAAACCCTAGTGAGACCACACCTGGAATACTGCAACCAATTTTGGTCACCATACTACAAAAAAAATGTTGAGACCTTGGAAAAAGTTCAGAGAAGAGCAACTAAGATGATCAAAGGCCTGAAGACTAAAACCTATGAAGAATGGCTGCAGGACTTGGATTTGCCTAGTCTAAAGAAAAGAAGAAACAGGGTAATGTGATAGCAGTATTCCAGTATTTGAGAGGCTGCCACAAAGAAGAGGGGGTCAAATTATTCTCCAAAGCACCAGAGGGCAGGACAAGAAACAATGGTTGGAAACTGATCAAAGAGAGAAGCAAGCTAGAACTAAGGAGAAAGTTCCTAACAGTGAGGACAATTAACCAGTGGAACAGCTTGCCTTCAAAAATCATGAGTGCTCCATCACTGGAGGTTTTTAAGAAGAGACTGGACAGTCACTTGTCTGAGATGGTATAGATTCTCCTGCTTGAGTGGGAGGCTGGACTAGAAGATCTCCAAGGTCCCTTCCAGCTCTATTCTATTCTATTCTATTCTATTCTATTCTATTCTATTCTATTCTATTCTAGTCTAGTCTAGTCTAGTCTAGTCTAGTCTAGTCTAGTCTAGTCTAGTCTATCCTAGTCTAGTCTAGTCTATCCTAGTCTAGTCTAGTCTAGTCTAGTCTAGTCTAGTCTAGTCTAGTCTAGTCTAGTCTAGTCTATGGGCTAGCATGTCTTTCATCAGAGGAAAGGGGTACATATTTTCTACAATGACAGTATTTAACCCTTTAAAGTCCATGCACAGTTTCAAAGACCCATCTTTCTTTCCCTTGAATAGAATAATACTGGGGCAGACACGCGTGATTTAGCTGGCCGGATAAAACCTGTGGCTAAGTTCTTGTCAATGTACTCTCTTAGTTCCTTCATTTACCCGGGTGTCATAGAATACATCTTGGGCTTTGGGAGTTTAGCCCCTGATAGAATTTCAATTGCACAATTGATAGCCCAGTGAGGGGGAAGCGTGTCACATTCCCTTTCATTAAAAGCTTCCGCTAAATTGCGTTATTCACTTGGAATAAGTTGGATTTCTGGAATTTGTTCTATGGTGTTTTTCAACATCTCAAGGTGTCCCCTTTGGTCTTGGCTGCTGCAAACCTCTTTATCTCACTAGTTTCAGCAGGTGGAAGGGGTCCCATCACCAATCTCAAGGTCCTCACACTGTTCTTCCATCAAATGGTGGGACACCATTTATCAAGCCATGCCAAAACTAAAATGGCAGCTTCTGTCATTTTTGGGACCATCACAAAATGGATGATCTCCCAGTGCTGTCCCATCTGCAAGTGCACAGGTTCAGTTAGGTGAGTTGCAGGGGAACCTCCAATTAGAGACTCATCTGCCTGCTCAAATTTCATGTCTAGGGGCAATAATTTGGCATGAATCCCCAATTTAAGTATGGTGGGGAGGTTGATTAGTGCAACCTGAGTCTATTAGAACATTTAAATCTGCTTGGGCCCCTGTCTTCAGCACTACGATCTTGGTGGGAATAGCAAAGGGTGGGATGGCTTGACTTACCATCAGATTGTCTTCACCTTCCTCATCACTATCATAGGGTGCCGGCAGCGGCAGGCATTCCAGCGGAGCTCTCTCCTTCTCCTGGGAGGCAGAGGGGATCTCAGTGGTCCCAATTTGATTTCTCTTGTCCCGCTCACAGGGGTCTCCTCGACTTGGCAATCGAGGCAGATGCGCTCTTGATCTGGGAGGCCAGAGCCAGACACTCAGCAGCATGTTGGCCTTGCTGACCACACCTGAAACATTTGATGGGAGCCCCCATGGGTGCTTGGGGAGTGCTGGCTGTTGAAGTCATCAGGAATGTCGACCAAACAGGTGCCACTCCAGACCCCGCTTCAGCTTCAGTTTGGCGATGGCCAGCTTCTTTGCTCAATCTAGCTCTATGTCCAGGCTCACTGTCATACTGTACCAATCATGGAGTTGGTTAGGAATTCCCTGGTAGATGCACACCTGGAATAGGTTGCGGTCCAATCCCTCCTTGGAGTAATGCACCAGCGATCACTCTGGCTACTGTCTCAGTCAACTAGCAACCCTCCGGAGCTCCCAAATGTATTATTTTTCTGGAAAGCCTCTTTGATCCAAGTGATGGATTTCTTTTTCCACCTGCAGGGCCTGGGATTCATCTTTGAATCTTGCTCTCAGCTGATCCATGAATAAGTTCACATCCCACAACACAGGGGCTCACTTGTTGTGAAGGCTGGTCATCCACTCAGTCGTTTCCCCCTCTAGGTTGGCTGCCATTATGTTCACCATCATGGAGTCATCAGGGTACACATAACCATATTGATCTAGGTGGGCCCATACTTGATTCAGAAAGAAAGGTAACTTCTTCGGGTCCCCATCAAATGTGGGCTTGATCGGTGGTGGCTCCATTGGCTGCAGTGCCAAGTACACAGGTCACTGGGCTGCCTGCTGATCCTGGGGCTGTGGCCAAGCCACCCTCCAGAATCCCCTCTACTGGACTCCTGGGCTCACAGCCTGAGGCTACTGCAGGGGGTTCTTTCGAGATCTGGGGCTGGACATCGCAGCAAGCTGGGATATCAGGGAAGCGACAGAGGCTCCAGCAAAGAGGTGGAAGTGACTGCTGGTGTTTGGTGTTTCCCCCAGTCGTGAGCACACATTGTATAGCCAGAGCCATTTCTTTGACTTCCAGCTGGTCAAACTTCTCCTTTAGCTGTTTGACTGAGGGACTATGAGTTGCTGTCTGGTACTTCCATTCTGCCGAGTCATTCCATACAGTCGACCCCTTTCCCTTCTTTTGCATAGCTGATGGGCAATGGGACAGAATTAACAGGAGCTCCACTTTGGCAGTCCTAGGTGTGCTTCTGCACTGGAGGGTTGCTTATGCTTGAGAACTATATGCTATGAAATTTCATTTTGATGTATGCCGATTGGTGTACATTCAAAATGACAATAAAGTTGTTGTTGTTGTTGTTGTTGTTGTTGTTATTATTATTATTATTATTATTATTATTTATCCCACATACCAATTACAGGGGAAATTGAAACAGAGACAGCAGAAACACAATCTGACCTAAATTCAGTTATATTGGGAGATAGTGATATTCAAATTCCACTGGATATAGAATGGATCAATTTAATGTGTATGTTGGATATATGGGAATAATCTGTTTTATTTTGCCACTTCTCAGTACAGGACTGGCTAATCAAACATATATTGGGACAATCGAGGTAAGGGATGAGGTTTTGTACAAGGTTAAATTTAGTAATGCCAATATCACATTTCAGATTGATGCTTGTAAGGTTTGTAGCATGTGCAGGAGAATGGAAGCAACCTTGGACCCATTTAGCTTCATTAGCAATTGGTTCCTTAACCTTGGGGAATGGGCCAGAAATGGGTTTCTATTCCTTTTATTTCTGTTAGTAATTTGCATTGTATGTTGTTGTGTACAATGTCTGCCAGTGTTAATTTCAGAATGTCAAGAAAATGTAATACAAAAAGGACAGCAGAAAATATTACATATGTCCAGGTAATTTATAAAGAGGAGATGGAAAGGGCAGAGATGATGTTACAAGAATTTGAACAATATCAATATGTGAAAAAAATTAATGGGTATCAATATGTGAAAAAATTTAATGGGTATCCATAGGAAAAATGCTAGATTGTGAGGTATACAAGAAATGTATATGTTATAATTTTTCATAATATAGATTAGCTTATATTTTATAAAAACTACCGTATTTACAGCCAGTATTTTAAGGTACCAGTATAATCATATAGCCAAAGCACAGCCATATTTAACCTTGCTAAAGTGATGACATACACAACTTTTGGTTTGAAGCAGGCATTAGTTGCACTGTATAGATAGGCAAGGGAATGGAGTTGAAGCATTTGTATCATCCAGCTTAGACAAACAGGCTCCTATTGTGAGCTGAGTTGATTGAATGTCACAAAAATGAAAAGGGAAGGAAAGGTAAAACAAAGGGGAATTATTAATTGTACAGCTGTAATGTCTAATAATTTTACTAGGCAGTTGGAAACATGTGACCAGACCAGACCTATCAGCTGGGTTTGTAAAGGAAGGATGTGGCGACATTCTACAGGACAGGTATAAAAGCTTATGCTAAACAAATCATAGGTGTGGCCTCCTGCTTGCACATAGAGAGGTTCACCAGCTTTTGAAAATACTTTAATAAAACTTGTTTTGTTTTCCAACAACCTTGGAGTTAAATTTTATTCTTCACAGCTGCATCAACTAAGCTCATAGTGCAGGAGTGGGAAGGGTGAGCTGCAACACAAGAAAGAGCAGAGAGGGCCTCGGGCAAAGAGGGAGAGGTGAGTGAGTCCGGATAGGGTTAGAGCTTCCTTTCGCCCCGGTTTTGTCTTAATCCGGGGTGAAAGATGCTAGCTCGCCCGGAGTCTGGACACTCTCCGCGCCCCGAGACGCCTTCGCTCCTTGCTTGTGGAGCGAAGCCAGATGCAGCTCCCACCTCTGCGATCGAAGGTATTTGATT
>NW_015390042.1:8287-41579 GCF_001527695.2 Protobothrops mucrosquamatus
TTAAAGGATTTAAAAAAATAAGATATTAGATGATTAATGTCATATATGTATGCAATTATATTACTTTAATGAATTTAAAATTTGCATTTGTTGGGATTAAGGCGTAAAAGGTTGAAGGTTTATTGATTTTGACTGATTTTGTATGTGAAAAAGAATGAAAAATTGGGAAGAAATGTAAGAAGGAGGTTGGGAATAAGGATGTTTTTGAAGTCAATGTTTTTTTAATCTTTTTGGATTGGTAAAATGTTTGTCAGAACTTAGGATGATTAAGGATATATATAAATATAATTGTATTATTTTAAAGGAATTAAATAAGAAAAATAAGATATTAGATGATTAATGTTATATATGTATGCAATTATATTATTTTAAAGAATTAAAAATCTGTATTTACTGGGATTAAGATATTTGAATGATTATAAGAGAAATGGTAGAGTTTACTTTCTTAGATGTTTGGATTTGGGGAAGATGGATAATTTTGTTTTGATTATTTGAGTTAAAGGTTTTTTTTTAAACTGATTGCTTTATGAGGTGTTGAATCCTGTTTTAGTTCTGGGAAGTGGGGGAGGGGAGGGGTTTAAGGGGAAATTATAAACTGATGTAGTAAATAATTATAAGTATATAATGGAATTGTAATAATAAGAGGATATTCCCGGCAGGTTCCCCAAATTGCACTTGATGTGGTGGTTAGAAGGCGAAAGGGATGTAGAGTGGTAGGAGGAAAGAGGAGAGGTTGTGGGGTGAGGGGGAGGAAAGAGAGGGAAAGTGGATAAGGGTTGAGGCAAGGCGGGGAGTATCCGGAAATATTTTGAGTAAAAATCTTTTTTTTTTTGTGGTGTTTGTAGATGCATCATTTGTATTTGTTGTTTAATTCAAAATAATAAAAATTTTTATATAAAAAAGAAAGAGCAGAGAGGGTTTTCCATTAAGAAAACACATAAAGAGAGACATACATGTACACAAGCTTGCTGCCTCTCTTGTGCCTGTTGGCTAAAAGAAGCAACTAATGAGCCGAGTCTCAGAGCACAATTTGGAAGCGTTCCAACCTCTCCCCTTCCCTTCCTGCTTCTTGACTTATTTAGTAGTGTGAAAGACAAGTGAAAAGGGATCTCGTCACTGTTGATTTTTTTTAAAATCCACCCCAGTGTGGTCTTTGGCACATGTATGTGTGTATGGAGGGGATCCCCAGCAGTGTTGCCTAGTGCCTCTCTGCAGAATCACTGCCATGCAGCAGAACAGCCCAAGGCAGCAGCAAGAATGCCCCAGTGCCTGAAGGAAGGGTGGCAGCCTTAAGCACTGCCTTGTTTTGCAGCTGGGGCCACATGAGCAGGCTGCCTGCCTCCAGCTCTGCATGTCTACAAATGCAGCCTAGCTGCAGCAGGAGCAACTGACTGTCAGGCTTACTGGCTTGGCTGCTGCTGTTGCTGCTGCTGAAGTGTGCTTGGCTGCTGTTGTGGTGCCATCACGGGAGGGGCATGACAAGTGTGCATCACCTCCTCCCCCCCCATCCTCTGAAGGCCAAGGGAGACTTGGACAGCTGGGCTGGGAGGGAGGGAGCTAGCTATCCCTCTTCCCACCCATTTTTCCCCATTGTGTTGTTTTTCCAGTTGCCCCATATAGCAATCGCTGAATCTCCTGTCTCCCAGTCCAGTGCCCATGGTTTTTGCCTGCTCCACCCAGCTCCCTCTCTGTGTACCCCATGGGAAGTGCAGCTAATTGTCCTGTACAGTGTACTGGCCGGGGACAAGTGTCCATGAATCGCCAGGGACAAGAGGGAGGGGGAGGAGTGCCAGTGGACTAGTGGCAGGGAAGGAAAGTCAGTGGAGGGCCAGCCAAGTAGGAATGCTCACTGTGGGTTGGCTGCAGTGGGGGCCCTGGGGTGAAGTGGGCATGGCCAGGTGGCAATGAACAATTGTCTCATTCCAGTTCTGGAAATGACTTTTTCCTTTCATTTTGGTGATTCAATTTGGTTGAATATGTTGATTCAATTTATTTTCATCTGGTGATTCTATTCCCTTTTAAACACATTTTTCAACACTTTACTAGGAACAATTCCTATCTTCCCACTCATTCATAGAGATTTTAATTCCTTTCAACCCCCATGGACCTTTTTGTGCCATTGGACCTTTTGTGATCCCTCAATCTTGCCAGTCAAATTGTCAGTCAACTCCTTTTGGCCCTCCAGCCCCTGTTTACTATTGTGTTCTGCACCAACAGAAGAAACAGAACAGCCCTTAGGAAAGCTGCGTGGTGCAACCGAGGTGCAGAATATTTTGTTGATTCTGATTTATTAAACTATAAAAGACTGGTTTATACTAATAATACCAGAATGTTAATATTAACAATACAATGACCAAAGCACAAATAATGATTTAAATAAACATAGTAACCAATAAAAATACCATAGAATAAAACTGTATTATTTAAATGACTTACAATTTACATTATGAACAAAGCAACTCAAGGAAACTTGAACAAATTGTTGAGAATTCCCCTTCCTTGTCCTTCTGTTGAAATAAGACTAAATCAAATGCTGACAATGAATACATGTTGGCAATCCATTATGGCAATTCGTATATAGATTTAGCCTTCCAATTTTGTGTAATAATTCTTTTTTGCTATTCCCTATGCACAAGTATCCATAATTCTTGATATCTTGATAAGTTCCAGATATTGGAATGTAATCAAGAAGAACACATGTATCTTTGACAAGCAACCATTGCTCTAAAGTCATATTGACATTTCTGAGAATTTCAGGCCAGACTATGGCAATTGTTGATAGGCACAATAATACAATCTAGCTTTGGAACTCCATTCTCTTCCAAAAAACCAAGAGTAAAAGAACTTGGGGGGTTCTTGGTGCTCTCTGAGTTTTCTTGTTTTTTTGTAGATGTTTCATTACTCTAACTAAGTAACATCATCAGTGCTAGTAAGGAGTGCTGTTTGCTTCAGTTTATATTCTGGTGTCTATGCTAATCTGAGTGCTGATTACTGGTGGAGAGATGCTGGAGTCTTTTTCTCTTTGGGGTTGGTTGATTTTCTCTTTTGCATAGTCTATAGATGTTGTTAATGTCTATGTGTCTATTGATGGCTAATTTGTCTATGTAATTTGTAATCAGCACTAAGATCAGCATAGATTAATCCTAACAGCACTCCTTACTAGCACTGATAATGTTACCTAGTTAGGGTAATGAAACATCTGCAAGAAAACAAGCAAGCTCAGAGAGGACCATCATTTCAACCCTGAGCTATAAATATTCTCCTTCATTAGTAAACAATTTATTTAACATTTGTTTTGTTCAGCTTCCAGAAGCTTCAGGGGGTCTACATAGCATCCCTTCTTCAAATTATGAGGAAAGCTTAAGAGAGTATGCAAATGGTTGAAGTCACACATAGCTGAGGGTGGAGTACAACCTTCCACATCCTAGTCCAGTATGTCAATCACTCCACCACCTTGATTCCAAGACCAAGGCAATTGTAACTAATCCTTACTGAAATACTTTGCAACATCCAATACATATAGAATTGGTAAAGCCCTTCAAATGTATTTGATTTCAATCCTCTCATTCTCCCTTTCTTGCTTTTGCCTATGTATTTTCAGGGCTTGCCATACTGTTGGGAAGGATGCATACATGGGGAATATTATTTGCTTTGATCTGCTCTGTATGAGGTGTCCTCCCTCTAGGCAAGAGGAATGTGACCTGAAAACATCTGCCTTATTACTAGACACTGGAGCGTGGGACCATTAGAAAATGAAACCGAGAGAGATCTTTAGAAGGGCGCTAAATCTCCAGGCTTTCATAACACTCTGGCACCTATGTATTGGCTGGATTTCAACTGGATGGTTGGGCATTGGGGGGGGAGGAGTTTTGAATTGTCTTTTGAGGTACTCTTTTGTGTGCCAAATCTTCAGACCTTGCTTTGCTCTCTTGCCATCACTAACTCTCAATAAAAAGTTCCTTTTGAAAAGATGCCTGTTTCAAGAGTTCTGCTTTCTTGGGAGATCTAGTTGAGGCAGGTCCTTACATAAAGCAAGGTCTGCAGTAGTGCCCAACCCAGAGAGGCATCTGCCCTACCAAGGGAGGCCATGCACAGCATGTCTCTGCATGGCAGCGAAATGGGAGAAGTTGGAACCAAAGACTGCAGTGAGGCAGCCATTCAGATTTATCCCAGAGAAAGCACCTCCACCTGGGTAAAGGAAACTGCTGCCCTAGAAGACACCTTGAAGCCAAGATGGTCACTCGGTGTTGGGAGGAGAGAGGACTGGGAGGAAAGGTCCCAAAAAGTAATTTTCACCCAAGGAGGTCGGAAAAAGACTTGCAAGAAAAGGACAGAGCTGCTTTCAGATGATGAAGATCTGGACCTGCAGTCAAACCCGATGGAGGGGATCCTGAAGTGAGCCATGCATTACATGGTGGAAGCTTTCGAGGATCTAAAAGCCAAATCCCTGAGCTGCCCAGAAAAAGAGGAAGAACTGACCAAGGAGGTTGGAAGCAGAAAAGAGAGATGGTGATAGCAGAGATGGCAGTGGGGGCCATGGAGATGGTGGTGGCTACTTTGGCAGTGCAGCAGTGAGCAAACCCCCAGAGAGTTCAGACCCCATGACTGCCAGAGAGAGAACTCCCCCAGAGGAACCAAAGCTGGTTCTGTTGGGAGTCAAATTCGATGGGGATCCTCAGCTGTTGGGATTCTTCCTGGCTCATGTCCTTACCTACATGCAAGTGTATGGGAGGTCTCTGCCCAATGATGCAGCCTGGGAAGGAACTGTCACCAGGTGGATGGTGACCTTATATAACTGCAATGCTCATGAGCTTTGGAACTTTAACCATTTCATGACTGCACTGAGATGCCATTTTGAAGACTGCCTGGCAGACCAGAAAGCTAAAGTTTGCATAAAAACCATAAAATGGGTGTTATCTGGTAGCCAAATATATGGAGGAGTTTCAAGACTTGGCTTGCTGCCTGAACTGGCCTGAATACATTCTGATAAGCTGTTTCCAGGATGAGCTAAACGATGATCTGTACAATGCCTGTGTGGCTTGTGGAGCACCTGCTCATCTCTATAAATGGTGTCTTCTAGCTGAAGAGGTAGAAATTGACCAGACCAGAACCTGTAGCATCCCATGAAGTTGGGGAGAAAAATCCAGCCAGAGAGAAGGGGAGGGGTCAGCAAAACCTCCACAACCTAACCACGTTCCACCGCCTGCTTTAAGTGAGACAAGGAACGGTATCATGCCGTGGTATGCCGCAGCAAGAACCCAGTTAGGAAGTCAGATCACCCCTCTGGGGGGAAACCAAGCAAATCCACCCAGTGCTTGAAAGACACAGTCCTGAAGCCCACAGAGGTTGTGGAGCTCCCCTGAGCCCCAAAGAAGGGAGTTGGAGCTCCGACCCTACTGGGCGATGAGTTGGGGATATCAGAGAGCGATTATGATGATGATCCATTGGTAAGTGGGCTGTTTGACCCCATAACCATGCCCATAGAACTGACAATCCTGGGCACTGGCAGGAAAATGGCCCTAACCACTTTGTTAGACTTGGGCTACACACAATGCCTGATGGGTCCCAACTTAGTTGGGAAACTGGGGCCTTCCCTAAGAAAACTCAAAGGCCCCATCACTTTGTGCCAGCTTGATGGGTCCGTAGCAGGGGGCATCCTGACAAGCTTTGTCACTGAACCCCTGGGAAGCCACTCAGAGACTTTAGCATTCATTGTGGCTACTGGCATGGAATGGCCCCTGATCCTTGGGCTAACTTGGTTAAAGAATGGAACCCCCTAATCGACTGAAGAGAGGGGCAGCTAAGGTTCCCAAGGAAGAGAGTGCCTCCCATGAGGTTGCCTGGAAATAGAATGGAGGGTCCAAAGCAGGAACTTGCCTCCATGCTGAGCAAGCAAGAGATTCCAAAAGTGTACCGAGATCTAGCTGAGGTTTTCAGTGAGAAGAGGTCGGATGAGCTTCCCCCTCACTGACCTACGGACTGTGCTATTGAGATCATCCTGGGAGCTAAGTTGCCTAAGCCGAAGCTATATTCAATGACCCCTAGAGCAGGGCTTTTCAACCTTTTCACCGATTGTACCACTTTTAGGATATGGCAATATTTGAGTACCATCTAGCAAGGTGTCAAAAACCTGATGACCAAAAAAAATAATAATCCCAAACCTGTTCAAAGTTGCAATTGCACTGAAATGACTTATGACCATTTTTCACACATATGACTATTGCAGTATGCCCAGGGTCATGTGATTTATATTTGGATGCTTGGCAACTGATTAATATTTATGATGGTCACAGTGTCCCAGGGTCATGTGATCCCCTTTTGCAACCTTTTGACAAGCAAAGTCAATGGCAGGGCTGCTGGTTGCCAAGTGCTAAGGCGGTACTTCCCTCCCTCTCCCTCCCTCCCTCTTTTTCATGCCCACCTACTTCTGAAGGAAGAATTTGACCCCCCCCCCATATTTTCTCTCTTCCATATATTCATCATACAAAGAAAAGCTTCCAGAGACAGAAAAGACAAATTGCTGAGTGAACTAGCTTAAAAGGGCACATTCCCCTTTAAGAATTAGGTACCCAGCTAGAAAGGAAAGTTAAGGAGCACAGCCGGCACTTAAGGAAGAAAAAAATGCAGTAAGTATTGGCTGCTGGCTAAGGCAGCCTCCCCAAATGGCTCCATTCATAAATAAAGGAATGCTACAGGTAAAATCCATTCAGGAGAAAAATACTTCAAAATCCCTTGCAGCAAAACTTACAGATAACAATAGCAGAGCAATAGAAGCTAACAGGAGACATCAGCCATCAGCCAAATAGAAATTGCCAAACACTCCTTAAGAACACAAAGCCCTCATTGCACAAATCCCAGAACTTCAAAGTCACAAAAGCACATAAGAATCCTTCCACTCTCCATCTCCCTCCCTCCCTCCTCCATGCCTCACCTCCAGGCATTGCTGCCTTTTTTCATTCTGCTTGGAGGGCGACCCCTCCCTCATTGCATTTCTTGCCTGTGTGCTGCTACCAGCACAGCAGTTGTAGATCGGCTCATGGCCAGCCTGCTTGATCTCTCCTCTCCCCCCACCCTCCTCCTTCTTCTTTCCCTTCGGTGCAGCTAGAGCTGATTCCCCCTCCTCCCAAGGCTGCTGCTTTTTTCTCTCTCCCTCTCCCACCCAAACTGCCTTTTATAGCCTCTCCTGTCTCCCGCCCCCTCCTCCTCCTTTCTCATGGGGGAGGGTGAGCCAAAAGTGAGCCTGGGGCCTTTGCTTCGCCCCAGCCATTCTGCAGCTCCAGAGGACTCTCTCACAGTAAGTCCTTGCCTGCGCTGGCTCTTTCCCTCCCCCACTACACTCGGCTAGGCAGGGCTGTGTACCACCTGCCACTCATTAATGTACCACAAGTGGTATGCATACCACCAGTTGAAAAGCCCTGGACTAGATGACAGTCCCTGATCCAAACCTAACAGGTCCAAAAAGACTTTCCAGAATTTAGAGGTGAATTGAACACCCTTATCGGATATTATGTGCTTTGGGGCACCATGAAGGTGATAAACATGCTGCACAAACAACTTAGCCAAAGTCTTTGCAGTTGGGATCTTCTGACATAGGATAAAATAGGCTTGTTTAAAGAACAAGTCAGTGACAACCCAAATGACTGTGTTTCCCGCGCTTTCGGGTAGCTCCACAATAAAATCCATGGAGATCTCTCTCCAGGGTGCTGAAGGGCTTGCTACCGGCTGCAGGAGGCCAGGCATTTTTCTCTGCCTACGTTTAGCAGCAGCACAAGTAGGGCAGCTGGCCACATAGCTTTCAATGTCCTTCTTTAAGGAAGGCCACCAAAATTACCTCTTAAGCAAATGAAGAGTCTTTACAAACCCAAAGTGTCCTGCCATTTTTGAATCGTGATAGACCTGCATGATTCTCAGTCTCTGATTTGCAGGCACATAAAGCTTTCCTCCAACCAAGCTAATCCATCTTGCACTGAACAGAGATCTTTATGGCTGCTGAACCACTCATCCTTCTCCAGCACCTTCTTGAACTCCCCAATCAATATGTTGTCTAATGGTGGGGGTTCCTTAGTCTGCTCCCTCGTAGTGGCTGGGGTGCCAATAGCTGTGGGGAAGGTAGAAGTTTAACCACCTCCACGTCACACTGTTATATTGTGGCATTTGTGACAAAGCATCTGCCAGGAAGTTTTTTCCCCCTGGCAAATAGTGGATGGAGAAGTGAAAACAATGGAAGTGCTGGGCCCAGTGTGCCTATTTTGGGGATAACCTCCTGGGAGTTTTCAAAGCTTCAAGATTCTTGTGATCAGTCCAGACCTGGAAAGGGATTTTATTCTCTTCTAGGAAATGCCTCCAGGTTAAGAGGGTCCATCTTACTGCATAAGCTTTTTTCTCCCAAGCAGCCCACTGTTGTTCAGTCTCCGACAATTTTTTGGATGTGTAGGCACAGGGTTGTAACTGGTCCTGCTGGTTTTCCTGCAGTAATACCACCCCCACTGCCACATCGCTAGCATCTGCCTGAATTAGAAACACTTTTCCGTGTCTGAGTGTTTCAGCACTGGTTCCGCGGAAAAAAGTCTCTTAAGTTTCTCAAATGCAGCTTAACATTCAGCTGTCCATTTTAGTGACTGGCCAGGCTTCGGCTTACCCCCTCCCTTAGTTTTCAGTAAGTTTGTGATAGGGAGTGCGATCTGAGTAAACGAGGGGATAAATTGCATGTAAAAGTTGGCAAATCCCAGAAAGCTCTGCAATTGCTTCCTGGTGTGGGGAGGGGTCTATTCCATGACATCCCGCACCTTTTCTGGGTCCATCTCCACCCCCTCTTGAGAAATGCAGTAGCCAATATAGTCAATTCTATCCTTATGGAATTCACCCTTCGAGAGCTTGGCATATAATTTAGCAGTGTGGAGCTTCTTTAAGACCACCCTGACTAATTTCACATGCTAAGCTTTAGTTTCAGTGCAAATCAGGATATCATCCAAATATACCAGAACAGGTGTTCATGAAGGACCTCATTGATTAGTTGCATGAACACTACGGGGGCTCCCTGAACTGGAAGCAGCCTAAGAGGCAGTTGAAAACAGTCATCCCCCTCCTTAATCCTGATGCAACAATATGCCTCTTGCAGGTCTAGCTGAGAAAAGACTTTTCCTTTCACCAGGTGGTCTAACATGTCCCTCATGAGGGGCAGGGGGTACACATTTCCCATGGATACTGCATTTAAGCACCTATAATCAACACAGAGGTGAAGAGACCCATCCTTCTTCTCTCTGAATAGAACAGGGGCTGCTACCTGAGGTCTGGCAGGCTGGATGAACCCCCAGGCTAAATTCTTGTTGATGAACCTGTGGAGCTCATCTAATTCTCTAGGGCAGGGCTTTTCAACCAGTGGTACATGTACTATTTGTGGTACATTAATGAGTGGCAGGTGGTATGCAGCCCTGCCTAGCTGAGTGTAGTGGGGGAGGGAAAGAGCCAGCACAGGCAAGGACTTACTGTGAGAGAGTCTGTAAGGATGCTTACATGGGGAATATTATTTGCCTTGCTCTGCTCTGTGTGAGATGCCCTCCCTCTGGGCAAGAGGAATGTGACCGGAAAACATCTGCTATATCTCCAGACAACAGAGCCTGGGAACATTGGGAAACAAAACTGAGACCTTGAGAAGGGCACTAAATCTCCAGGCTCTCATAACACTGTGATACCTGTTGATTGGCTGGATTTCAACTGGACAGTTGGACATTGGGGGGGAGTAGTTTTGAATTGTCTTTTGAGGTACTCTTTTGCACGCCAAATCTTTAGACCTTGCTTTGCTCTCTTGCCATCACTAACTCTCAATAAAAAGATTGAAAAGATGCCTGTTTCAAGAGTTCTGCTTTCTTGGGCAATCTAGTTGAGGCAGGTCCTTACAGTGAAATTTTCAGCCAGGTAACATTTTAAATACCAAAGAACTTCACATTATAAAACAAGCTGCCACTGATTTAGAAGAATTTAAAGGAGATTTAAGCAATAGAATGTAATTCCGAAGAGAATTGGTCCTATACTGGATTAAATAATACATTCTATAATTGTGGCAGTCAGTCTCAATTTCCATTTTGCACACTGACCAGATGATTTATTGTATAGTATAGTTTTGTCATAAAAAACAAGCATTTAAGAATACACAATCATTAATAAATTCCTCTTTTAATTAAGAAAAATAGCAGCACGCCTAAAACCACAACCCCCTTCGGTCTGCAAAAAAAAACCTCTATCCACAGAACCGGTCCCTGGCACTCAAAAGGTTGGGGGCCACAGTTCTAAACAGTTTCTCAGATGACATATACTATCAATACATAATTATATTAAAAAACCTCTTTAAGATTATATATAACCAGAGCTTTTTTTTCTCATAGAACGCCCAGAACGGAGTTCCGGCACCATTTTTGGATGGAACCTTGTAGGGTAGGCAAGGTAGGTTGTATGACGTGTGTGAGTTCTGGCACCTTTTTTTTTTTTTTTTTTTTTTAGAAAAAAAGCACTGTATATAACATAAGGTAAATTTCAGTCCTTTCAACCCCAAATTCTCCCACTGCTCCATTTCTATATTATTACCAAAATTCTTTACCTGCTTTATCATACTATACATTCTTTCACTTCTTCTTCTTCTGTTTCAATTTTCAAGAGAAATTTATATGTTTTAGTAATAACATATTTATTGGTTATACATAGTTTTACTACAGACTCAGTCTTACACTGCTCAAAACCCAACATTCTTTGGTCTACTTTAAATATTTCTAATAAACATACATAAGAGAATCACTAAAAAGTATATCCTTCTGCCACCAGATCTTCTCTTAATTTTATTTTACATTCTTCTTGACAAAATTCTAATATTTATAATTTCTCTTCTATAGAATGCTTCTGATACTGAGAGCCGCAATGGTACTTTCAGGCATAACCTAGGTTTGTATCTGTTCCATATTCACTTCATAGCACATCTAACAAAATGATTTTTAAAATCTACCCTTAGCCTCATCATGCCATAAATATCCATGCGACTCAAATCTCAAGTCATGTCTTTCTAACTCTAAAAATTTTCGATTTCTTAGCAGAATGAATGCTAGTTAGGTAAACCAAGTCCTCATTTTTATTTTTTTTTACATTTTGGGGTACTTTAAATTTAATTCCTAATTTTTCCCTGCCACACAAATTTAGATATATTTCTTTGCCACTGTTTAAATTGGTACATCAGTTGTCAAAACAGGTATTGTCTGAAACAAAATAATATTCTGGGCAAAACATTCATCTTAATCACAGAAATTCTCTTCAACAATGACTGTTGTATTTTCTTTCATTTTAGCATATCTTTTTTAATTTCATTCCATGTTTTGACATAATTGTTTTGAAATAACATACAATTCCTATTTGTCATAGTAATATGAAGGTATTACCTTCTTCTCAATCTTAAAACCTGTTTTATTCATCAACTCTGTTTGCTCTTTTAGTTTCATATTTTTTAACATCTTTGTCTTCTGTTTGTTAATCTTGAAACCTACTAATGCCCTAAATTATTTTAGTGTTTCCATTAATATATCCATTCCCTTTAACCCGCCTCCTCCCAACCCCCAGCCCATGGCCCACTACTGGGCCATAAGCCATTTGGAACCGGGTCACAGAAGCAGAGGGCGAGCGCATGCGCATGCTCATCTCCACTTGCATGAGCAGTGGGGTGAGAGTGTGTGTGCTCCATTTGTGTGAGCGGTGGGTACACATGCCTGCCGCTTGCATAAATGGAGCTGCCTGTGCTCATGTGAGCTGGCCAGCCACTCGTGTGGAACCATCCCCTCCCCCCCCCAGTTTGCAAAGCCAGAAAGGGTGGGGAACTCTGTTTTAAAAGATCTTTCAAAACCAGCTCTTAATATGTAATTCTCTTTTAAAAATTTTAGTCCCATAATCCTTATGTTTGTATTCAGAATTTTAGGAACCAAAATAAATAGGAGAGGACATAGTGAGTAGCCCTATCTCGTTCCTTTTTGAATCTCAGATGGTTTTGTTAGAGCTCAATTAATGATTTATGCTTTTAATAATAACAATAACAATAACAATAACAACAACAACAACAATAATAATAATAATAATCCCCCAGTGAGGCACTACCTTGACGTGGTTGTGGGGCTTGTGTACTCTGAGGAAAATGAGAGCTATGCCAGAGGTTCAACCATACTGGACAGGTCTCATGAGAGGAGTCAGACAAAGAGTGTCTCTCCCATAAAAAATATGGCGAGACGTAAATTTCAGAATGCCATACCGGCTCGGATGTCGCCCGGGTTAACAAGGTCCACGCTAGATGTTGGAGTTCCTGGATATCTGGTGAAAAATGGGTTACAGGACTCAGGACTGTTGGCTGAGCAACCAGGGCCAGCAGCTGCAGAACTACTGGAAGAAAAGGTGTTTAGCCGTTGCAAATACACAGTGATTGAAAACAAAGAAATAATGATCTGTTATTACAGATCAAGTCCAACAAGAAGAGGATATCTAAAACAAATGCACCAGTTCTGAAAAGAACAACATCCAGAATCAGAAATAACAGAACAGAGATAACAGATCAACACCGATTTCTAATATGAAATAAAGTATTCACAGAAACAGAATTGGATGAACTGCAAAGGTTTACCCAGGGCAAAGAAATCAAAGTCTTGCCAGAAGTAATTCAGAATGTAGAGGTAAACCAGGGGGAGTTGGCAGTGAAGGAATCCAGCAGAGACATATAACTGTTCTCATTTGGAAACTGGGCACCTATTCCTCAGGAAGAACAAAGCCCTCTAACTAAAGAAATAAAAGAATTGAAACAAAGAATAACTGAGCATCTAGAACAGCACAAAATACCCACTTATTGCCAAGCAGTTCAACAATATACTACAAGGAGGAGAAATTGAAAAGTGGCTAACAAATGGGAAAGCCTACCTAATAATGAAAAATCCAGCAAAGGGGGCAACACCAGGCAACTACAGGCCAATTACCTGCTTACCAACAACTTTCAAATTGCTAACTGGTGTGGTAGCTGATGCAGTGCAATAGCATCTAGTTGAAAACAACCTCTTTCCACCAGAGCAGAAAGGAAACCGCCACAGAGGAACAAAAGATCAACTCCTAATAGACAAAATGATCTTGGAAAACTGCACGAAAAGAAAGACCAACCTGAATGTGGCATTGATTTGTTCTGTTTTCTACTTGGTTCAGCATTGAAGAGGCAGCAATAGAAACAAGTACTTCTTTATTGAAGGTCAAAACAGAAACTAACAAGCATTGCTTCACCCCTATTTATACATTCAGCTTTGGGCGGCATCAGTCAATGAGAGCACAGTATTCTCCCGCTCAAATGCATACTAATTGGTCTTGTAGACAGCAAGTCTGGCTGGCAGGCCACGTGGTCTGTTAACCGTTCCTGCACAGCTCTTCAGTAACCTGTTTCATAAATTCAACTCAATACATTACACCCCTCCCTCCAGCTCTTTGACACTTAAAAAGCATTGTTTGTTGTTCAAAGATTACACACATTCAAAAGGCACAATGACACTCAGTGGTACATAAACCTGACATTACACTGTCCAATATCAAGAATACTTAAGCATTTCAGTTGCTAGAAAATACATAAGCATTCAAATTTCAAAGAAACATACATAAGTATTTAAGTTTGCAATAAAAATACACAAGTATTTTAAGTTTGCAATGACAAAAACCTTACATAGTTCTTTAAATATTTCGGTGGGCCTTTCACCCGCTCCGAACGTCTCAGAGCTACTGCTAGCTCCTGATCTGTAAGCTCGCCTGCCAGGCTCAGCAGACCGGGGCTGTGTGACCCATCCGACACGGATAGAGCCAATTCGTGAAGGCTGGCCTGTTCTGGTAGACCCAAGCCTGTGTTCATTTCCCTTTGGCTGGCCTGTTCCGGTAGGCCTGAGCCAGAGTTCCGTGGTGGCGTAGAATCCACTGGATTGGCGTGAAAAGCCGATTGAGAGCAATGTCCCATGGACGCAGTGCCTGAGTTAGGAGCAGCCTCTTTGGCAAAAACCCCATTCGGTGATCGCAAGGTCTCGCTTTCGCTGAGAGACTCAGATGTGTTGTGGCTCTGTCTTGTGAGCCCCTCTTATCGGAGGAAGAAGGCTCCGAACATGAAGGAGAGGAGATGGCTAGGCCTCCCTCTCCAGGACCCTCCTCTTTGGCAATGCCTCAGGTGTCTTCCGATGGAGAAGAGATTGACCAGGAGCCAGGTGGTTCTGAGATTGGCCAGGAGCCCGGTGTTTCTCAGATTGGCCAGGAGCCAGGTGTGTCGGATAATGAGGAATAAAAGTTGTGGCTGGATCCACGCCAGCGTAGGAGTGACAAGCGTGCGCAGTAGAAAAAGAGACGTGCCAGAGATTAAGCTGAGTCACTGGACCACACCCCACAGGCTATAAAAGGGTGGTGGTGGCCATTTGGACCTCTGTGATGGACAAAAGCTGAATCTCTGGCAAAGTAGTGTGCTGTGGCTTTAAACTGTGTGTATTGTTTTTGTTTCTGTGTGTTTGGAGTAAAAAGGTCTTGGCAGGCAGCTACGGAGCTGCTGCCAAGTTTCTTATCTGTGAAGTGGTGTCTGGAGAAGTCTTTAACCCTCGGCTGGCTGTTTGGGTGTGTGGGTTGGAACGGGGAAAAAACATCTTGTCCGTCACCCTGAACATACTCCATCATTAACCCACGATGGACCAACAGCTGCAGCAGCAGGTACAGCAGCTGATAGATGCCAATCAGCTCCTACAGCAGCAAGTGACCCAGTTACAGGCTCAACTTGCTTTGGGGAATGCTCCTGCAGCTCTCCCCCCCTCCTCCTCCTCCCCGTTCAAGATGCCCAGTGAACGTGCCAGAGAGATTTTCTGGGCAGACGGAACTGTTCCCGGCCGTCATGGGACAATGCCAACTCTTTATGGTGATGAGGCCGGAGGAGTTTCTGGATGATCGGGCTCGGGTGGCATTTGTGATTAGCTACCTTTCTGGCTCTGCCGCCTGATGGGCCATGCCCCTGTTGTTGCAAAACAGCCCATTACTCCTGGACTACCAGAGCTTTTTGCAACACCTGCGCGTCATGTAAGAGGACCCCCTGCGCGTTCAGATGGCAGCGAGGCGCATCAAGGACCTCCGCCAAGGAAAGCGCGCCCTGCAGGACTACATTGCTGAGTTCCGACTTCTAGGCCAGGACTCGGCTTGGAATGAGGCGGCGCTGATGGATGCCTTCCAGGATGGCCTCTCAGACGATCTGCAGGACGAACTGGTTCGGGTGGAGGTGCCTCAGACCCTCGACGCCCTGGTGCTCCAATGTCTGTGCATCGATGCCTGCCTTCAACGGCGACGGCCTTGTTGGCCGCTTCCGGAACCACCGACAGCTTCAGCACCCCCGCGTTTCGCACTGACAGTACCCCGGACCACCCCACGCTTTGTGGCCCCGGCTGAGGAGCCGATGGAGCTCGGAGCAGCTAGACTTCACCTGACGGCCCAGGAGCGGATGCAGAGACGCCAAGGGGGATTGTGCCTCTATTGCGGCGAGGCTGGACATTTTGCCACCTCGTGTCCCAGGAAGTGGAGTGGGGGTGCTCAAGCCTGTTCCGGAATCTTGGCGCGACCAACCGGGAAACGGGCCAGGCCTGGCCTAGGGGAAACCCTGGGCCAGGCACGTGACCATGCCCCATCGGAGTCGGCGACTGTGGACTGTGAGTCCCCTCGGCACCTGATTCTGGACACCCGGGTTTTGTTGGCCAATCGGTCGGAGGGGCTTCAGGCACACGTGCTGGTGGACTCTGGGGCTACAACCAACTTCATGGACCAGGCCTTTGTGGCCCTTTTTAAGGTTCCCTTGGTTCCGGTGGACCCTCCGTTGTGGGTCGAGACCATCGATCGGCGGGAACTTGTGGCGGGGCCCATCAAATTTGCTACTCAGCCCTTGCGCCTCGCCATTGGGAACCACAAGGAGGCGATCCAGTTTTACGTCATGGCGGACCTTCATTTCCCATTGGTCCTGGGAATGGCCTGGCTTCGGGCCCATGATCCTCAGGTGGCATGGTCGAGAAACGCCATCTTGTTCCTGAGCCTGCAGTGTGTCGATCATCACCGCCACACCTGTGCCAGCTAGGACGTCTCCACCCCAGCTGTCTCCTTGCCTCCTGAGCTGACGTCCTTCGCCGATGTGTTCAGCGAAAAGGAGGCGGACCGATTACCCCTGCATCGACCCTACGACTGCCCGGTGGACCTGCTGCCCAATGCACCACTGCCTGCGGGCCGCCTGTATTCCATGTCGGAGCCCGAATTGGCCGCCCTTCTGGACTTTCTGGACAAAAATCTGGCCCGAGGGTTCATCCGGCCTTCGTCCTCCCCGCTCTTGGCCCCGGTCCTCTTTGTGAAGAAGAAGACGGGGGACTTACACCTGTGCTGTGATTACCGGCACTTGAACGCCATCACAGTGCAGAATCGCTACCCCCTGCTGCTCATCCCGGAGCTGATGGAGAGGTTGCGGGAGGCCTCGCTCTTCACGAAGCTCGATCTCCGAGGGGCCTACAATCTGGTGCATGTGAGAGAGGGGGACGAGTGGAAGACGGTGTTTGGCACCCGATACGGCCACTTTGAGTACACCGTCATGCCGTTCGAGTTGACCAACGCCTCCGCGGTCTTCCAGCATCTGATGAATGACGTGTTTCGGGACATGTTCGTGGTGATCAACCTGGATGATATTTTGATTTATTCCCCGACCCAGGAGAGCCACCTCCAGCATGTCCGCCAGGTCCTGCAGTGCCTGCGGGAGAACCAACTCTATGCGAAGTTGGAGAAATGTTACTTCTTCCAGACTTCCATAGAGTTCCTCGGGCACATCATCACCTCCGAGGGCATTGCGATGGACCCGCGCAAGATGGAGGCCTTGCGCAGTTGGGAACCCCCACGTCGGGTGAAAGACGTCCAGCGTCTGCTGGGGTTCACCAACTATTATCGGACATTCATCCCGGCCTTCGCCACCCTGACCTTGCCGCTGACCCAACTCCTTCGGAAGAAGGTCCCGTTCCAGTGGGGGCCCCTCGTCGGCCGCTTCCGGAACCACCGACAGCTTCGGCACCCCCGCGTTTCGCACCGACAGTACCCCGGACCACCCCACGCTTTGTGGCCCCGGCTGAGGAGCCGATGGAGCTCGGAGCAGCTAGACCTCACCTGACGGCCCAGGAGCGGATGCGGAGACGCCAAGGGGGATTGTGCCTCTATTGCGGCGAGGCTGGACATTTTGCCACCTCGTGTCCCAGGAAGTGGAGTGGGGGTGCTCAAGCCTGTTCCGGAATCTCGGCGCGACCAACCGGGAAACGGGCCAGGCCTGGCCTAGGGGAAACCCTGGGCCAGGCACATGACCATGCCCCATCGGAGTCGGCGACTGTGGACTGTGAGCCCCCTCGGCACCTGATTCTGGACACCCGGGTTTTGTTGGCCAATCGGTCAGAGGGGCTTCAGGCACACGTGCTGGTGGACTCTGGGGCTACGACGAACTTCATGGACCAGGCCTTTGTGGCCTTTTTTAAGGTTCCCTTGGTTCCGGTGGACCCTCCGTTGAGGGTTGAGACTATCGATGGGTGGGAACTTGTGGCGGGGCCTATCAAATTTGCTACCCAGCCCTTGCGCCTCGCCATTGGGACCCACGAGGAGGCGATCCAGTTTTATGTCACAGTGGACCTTCATTTCCCATTGGTCCTGGGGCTGGCCTGGCTTCGGGCCCACGATCCTCAGGTGGCATGGTCGAGAAACGCCACCCTGACCTTGCCGCTGACCCAACTCCTTCGGAAGAAGGTCACGTTCCAGTGGGGGCCCCTGCAGCAGCAGGCCTTTGAGGTCCTCAAGCAGGCCTTCATCACGGAGCTGGTCCTGAGGCATCCCAATCCACACCGTCCGTTCGTGGTCGAGACGGATGCGTCCAATGTGGCGATTGGAGTGGTACTGCTACAGGCCCTGGTGGATGGCGACACTCTTTTTCCCTGCGCTTATTACTCCCGGAAACTCAATTCTTCCGAGCGCAACTACACCATCTGGGAAAAGGAGTTGCTGGCTATCAAGGCCGCATTCGAGGCTTGGCGGTATCACCTTGAGGGGCCCCGACACCAGGTGGAGGTGCGGACGGACCATCGGAACCTAGAGCACCTCACCACAGCCAGGAAGTTGAACCAGCGGCAGATCCGGTGGTCGTTGTTTTTCGCCCGGTTCAACTTCCACGTCGTCTATATTCCGAGCAATCTCAACCAGAGGGCGGATGCGCTATCCTGCAAGCCAGAATACTTCGGTCCCAAGGACTCCCTTCCCCCATGGACGGTGCTGCCAGCAGAATCCTTGGCCGCGGTCCAGGAACCGGCAGACTTGCGGGCTCGGGTGCTGGAAAAGCAGCGCCGTGATGACTGGTCACAGCAACGGAAAGTGGACGTCGGCCCAGCGTCTCCCTGGACCTTGGAGGAAGGCTTGCTGAAACACCGGGGCTGGCTGTACGTGCCCACGAGTCCGCTCCGAGCCTTCGTCATGAACCAGTGCCATGACAACCCCGCGGCGGGGCATTTCGGCCTCTTTAAGACCTTGCACTTGGTGACGCGGACTTTTTGGCGGCCTCGGGTACGGCATGACGCGCACGCGTACATGATGTCCTCTGCGACGTGCCGACAGGCTAAACCCGCGTCCGGCCCACCACCGGGACTCCTCCAGCCGCTACCGACACCGGAGAGACCGTGGGGTCTCCTAACAGATCTACCACTGTTCGCCACGTTCACGACTGTCCTTGTGGTGGTGGACATGCTCACCAAGATGGCCCATTTCATCCCGTGTCGCGGACTGCCATCGGCCCGCACCACGGCCCGTCTGTTCCTGCAGCACATCTTTCACCTCCATGGCCTGCCAGACAGGGTGGTGTCGGACCGCGGAGCCCAGTTCACGGCCCGCTTCTGGAAAAGCCTAATGGCCGTGCTGGAGGTGCAGGTGTGCCTGTCATCGTCGCACCATCCGGAGACTGACGGGGGCACAGAGAAGGTCATCGGCATCCTGGAGCAGTACCTCCGCTGTTTCGTCAACCAGCGGCAGGACAACTGGGCCGAGTACCTTCCCCTGGCAGAGTTTGCCTTCAACAACTCCCAACACACCTCCACCCAGATGACCCCGTTCCATGCCAACGTCGGCTACCATCCATGGCTTTTCCCGTTGGCCATCTCGGACTCCCCTGTTCCCGAGACCCAGGACTTCCTCTCGGAGCTGCAGGCGGTGCAGCAACTGGTGAGGCGGCAGCTGATCTGGGCGAAAGAGGACTATAAACGGGTCGCCGACCGCTCCCGACGGGCAACGCCACCGCTGGCAGTCGGAGATCGGGTGTGGCTGTCCACGAAACACCTTCCCACAGACTGGCTGGTGAAGAAACTGGACCATCATTTTATCGGTCCCTTCCCCGTCGAGGCATTCATCAGCCCGGTGGCCTACCGGTTGACCCTACCACGCTCCATGCAGATCCACCCCGTTTTCCATCGGTCCCTCCTGGTCCCTGAAGCCCCAGCGAGCCATCTCCAACGCCTGACGACACCTGCCCCCCCAGCCGCAGCCGATGAGGAGGACACCTCGACGTACGAGGTGGACAGTATCCGGGACTCCCGTTGGCTGAAGGGGCGCTTCCAATACCTCATTGCCTGGAAGGGATATGGCCCCGAGGATTTCAGCTGGGTGGACGCTTCTTCCGTTCAGGCCCCTGACCTGGTACAGGCCTTTCATGATCGGTTCCCGTCCCGACCGCATCCCGACCGGCAGACCCGGGGGAAGGGCCCTGCGGTGGGGGATAGTGTTGTGGCTCCGTCTTGTGAGCCCCTCTTATCGGAGGAAGAAGGCTCTGAACATGAAGGAGAGGAGATGGCTAGGCCTCCCTCTCCAGGACCCTCCTCTTTGGCAATGCTTCAGGTGCCTCCTGACGGAGAAGAGATTGACCAGGAGCCAGGTGGTTCTGAGATTGGCCAGGAGCCCGGTGGTTCTGAGATTGGCCAGGAGCCAGGTGTGTCGGATAATGAGGAAGAAAAGTTGTGGCTGGATCCACGCCAGCGTAGGAGCGACAAGCGTGCGCAGTAGAAAAAGAGACGTGCCAGAGATTAAGATGAGTCACTGGACCACACCCCACAGGCTATAAAAGGGTGGTGGTGGCCATTTGGACCTCTGTGATGGACAAAAGCTGAATCTCTGGCAAAATAGTGTGCTGTGGCTTTAAACTGTGTGTATTGTTTTTGTTTCTGTGTGTTTGGAGTAAAAAGGTCTTGGCAGGTAGCTACGGAGCTGCTGCCAAGTTTCTTATCTGTGAAGTGGTGTCTGGAGAAGTCTTTAACCCTCGGCTGGCTGTTTTGGTGTGTGGGTTGGAACGGGGACAGAACAGTCTGTTGGTAAGAAACGTAGCATCTAAGATATTGCTCCACCATTTTGTTAGCCGCTTCCGTTGCCCCATTGGTGGCCGGATGAAAAGCAGATGATAAACCTTGAGATGATCCAATTAATGTAAGGAAACTTCTCCAAAACTTCGCTGTGAACTGCACCCCCCTGTCCAAAATTATTCGCTTAGGGGCGCCATGCAGCCGGTAGATATGTTTCAGGAACATTGCGAAGGCATCTTTCTCCCAGATTGCCCATCTCTGCTCACTCTCAGTAAATTTCTTAGAGGTGTAGGTGCAGGGTTGCAGGACCCCACTTTTGTTCTTTTCCAGTAATACAGCTCCAACTGCCACATCGCTGGCATTGGCTTGAATCACAAAGGGTTCCCCTGGGCAGGGGTGCTTTAGGACCGGTTCAGCAGCAAATAGTCTCTTTAAATTCTCAAAAGCTGTTTGACAGCCCATTGTCCATACTAGTGGTTGGTCCGGTTGTGGCTTCCCTCCTCCTTTCGACAATTTGGCATAAAGCTTGGCATTCAATAGTTTCTTTAACACTTCTCTCACCAGCTTTATGTGATCAGTCATATTTGTGCTGTATATCAGGATGTCATCAAGATACACCAAAACCCCTTTGTACAAGTGATCATGTAGGGCCTCATTAATCAACTGCATGAATACAGCTGGGGCCCCCTGTAGTCCAAATGGCATGACTTTGAACTGATAGCTCCCCATAGGACAGTTGAAGGCAGTTTTCCACTCGTCCCCCTCTTTTATTCTCACCCGGTAATATGCCTCTCTCAGGTCTAATTTAGTGAAGACACTCCCCTTAGCCAGATGGGTTAATAAGTCCTTTAGGAGGGGGAGGGGGTATTTATTTTCCACACTCACAGCGTTGAGACCCTTATAGTCTATGCAGAGATGAAGGGACCCATATTTTTTCTCTTTGAACAACACAGGGGCTCCCATGGTAGATTTGGCCCATTCGATAAACCCCCTCGCTAGGTTTTTATTCACATATCGCTGCATCTCCTCCATTTTGAGGGGGGACATAGCATACATTCTCGGTCATGGGAGTTTGGCTCCTGGCACCAGTTCGATGGAGCAGTTATTGGGTCTGTGAGGGGGTAGGGCATCACATTCTTTTTCACTAAATGCCTCCGCCAGGTCCCAGTATTCATTGGGGATGAGTGGTTCGCCTGGCGACAGTGAGGCGGCCATGTGCGCTCGCTCATTGGGTGGCCTAAGATGCCCTGCAACATCTGTTGAATCAATGGGGGCATTAGGCCCTATAGGTAGTCTCACGGTTCTCATTCCTTTCTCCCACCAGATAAATGGCTTCCATTTGTCTAACCAGGCTAGCCCTAGGATTACTACCTCAGTCATTTTTGGAGCCACCAGGAAGTGAATAAACTCCCAGTGTGCACCTATTTCTAGGCGTAAGGGCTCGGTTAATTGTGTGACAAGAGTCCCTCCCATCAGGGAGCCATCGGCTTGCTCAAACCTCACAGGTTTGCAAAGCTGTTTTGCCCGTATGCCCATTTTCATGGCAAACGGCAGACTAATAATGCAGCGGGTGCATCCAGAATCAATTAGCACGTTTAAGTCCATTTGTGCCCCAGACGTATGGATTATAAGTTTGGCGGCCAGTGAAAAAGGCGGGATTTGTCGACTCACCATCGGGTCATTCTCTCCTTCATCGTCGCTGTCAAAGGAGGGTAGAGCAGGGGCGGGTGCACCCGGAGTCTTGGCGTTCTCCTGCATGGGGGGTATAATCTGGGCAACAGGTTCTTGCATGACCCGGTTGGATTTTTCTCTCGTTAGCCGCTGGGCAGGTTTCTTTCTCATTGCTGGTTCGGGTCTGCTCTGCAGTCAGGGGTAGGGGACTGGACAGGTTGCCGCTTGATGTCCCTCTTGTCCACACTGAAAACACTTAATTGATGGGCCTGTATGTGGCTTGGGTATCTCAGCCATTGCAGTAGTTGAAGGCTTTTGTGGGGGTGATTGCTGTCCGGGTAGCTCTGGTTGCTGCTCGGGTTCATGTGGGGGAGGCTTTTTATAGCAGGCGAGCCAAAAGTCTAGCTTCACTGCTGCCTGGTACTATTCGTGCAGCTGATCAGGTATGGCTCGATAGATGCATGCCTGAGAGAGGTGATTGTCTAATCCCTCAATGAAGTGTTGGATCAGGGATTGTTCAGGCCACCCCTCTATTCGGCCTGCTATCTTGCGAAATTCCCGCATGTACTCCAGGGCAGGACTGCCGGCTTGTTTTATTTTGTGGATCTGTTCTCTTGCTTTAAGACCAATAGATGGGTCCTCAAATCTTTCCCTCAGCCCTAGGAGGAAGAGTTGTGGGTCTTCCAATTCGGGGGCTTGCTCATTACATAAATAATTCAGCCATTCGGATGCTTCTCCCTCTAGATTGGACGCAATGACATCGACCATGGCCCCCGGGTCTGGGTAGAGATAGGCCCAGCAATTCAAATGAGAGCGCACTTGGTTGAGGAAAAAAATCAGCTTCTCTGGGTCCCCATCGAAGGTTGCTCTGAAAGGGGGTGCCATTATAGGCTGTTGTGGCCCCCACTGGGCTGTTGCTGCTGGCCCCACGCTTGCTGCTGGTGCAACGGCTGTTGGGATCCCCTCTGCACCTGTGGCCCTCCCAGTTGCTGTTGGACTGTAGGGGCTGGTGGTATCCTCTGCTGCTGCAGGCCTCTCAATGGTTGCTGGATGAGTGGGGGTTGTTGCTGAACCTCCCTCATCTGTGGGCCCATCAGCTGTTGCTCTCTTGGCTTCTGCACCACCCCAAGCTGTTGCAAGGCCTCTATTAGCTTTGGTATGCTCAGTTGCTGCTGACCATCTACCTGTGGGGGGTGCCAATCTGCCCATTGTTGCAGAGGCCTCAGTCTGGGATTCCCTCTGTCTTCAGGACTGCAGTCCCTGGTTGGGGAACCCAGGGTCTGATCTACGAGGGAGGGGCTGTAGGCTTCTCTCTGCAGGAATTGATTTCTGCTTTTCACATCTGGGGTTTGAAATCTTTCCAGTGACTAACCCAAAGCTTGAGTAGCAGGTCATTCGTTAACTCCGTACCATTCTGCTTTTGAAGTCTTTGCTCCCAGCTGGGAGGTCTGCCAGAATTCATCTTCCCACAGCATGCTGTCTATTGTTTCCTCCTCTGGGTTATCAGCCACTTCTGGGTCTTGAAGCAAACTCACTTGTTTCATGATAGATTTTTCTTCCCTGAATCTTTACCAGCTTCTCTCAGGCCTAGAGACAGCGGATGGAGTTCAGGACCCCAGGTCGATTGAAAAGAATTTGAGATCTTAGCATGTTGTCATGGTTCCGACTAATGAAACACTTCAAAGAACTTCCAGGCATTTTATCCTAAAAAGTCTCTTTATTTATGTAATAAAATGTCAGCACAGGCATGATGAAAGGCAATGCTAAGATCTGAAATCCCCACCCACCGAGCAGTTATTTTTGCTAGCATTTCCACTCCCTATTTTGCTGTCATGATTTACATTCTCCAATTAGTGTGAAGGGCAAAGGTTCCCTTCCTTTCCCTTTCGCGGGCTTTTTCCCCCTCCCTCATTGTCCTCTGCATTAACTCTAAAAATACCAGACAGTCAAAGCAAGAATATTCAATATTAGCAGCGTTGACATCTGGTCATCATGATGTAAAAAAGATGTTGAGACTCTAGAAAGAGTACAGAGAAGAGCAACAAAGATGATTAGGGGACTGGTGGCTAAAACATATGAAGAACGGTTGCTGGAATTGGGTATGTCTAGTTTAATGAAGAGAAGGACGATGGGTGACATGATAAGAAGAGGGAGTCAAGCTATTCTCCAAAGCAGCAGAAGGCAGGACAAGAAGCAATGGATGGAAACTAATCAAAGAGAGAAGCAACCTAGAACTAAGGAGAAATTTCCTGACAGTTAGAACAATTAATAAATGGAACAACCTGCCTCCAGAAGTTGTGAATGCTCCAACACTGGAAGTTTTCAAGAAGAGACTGGATAACCATTTATCTGAAATGGTATAGTGTTTCCTGCCTGAGCAGGGGGTTGGACTAGAAGACCTCAAAGGTGCCTCCCAACTCTATTATTGTTATTGTTATTGTTATTATCAACTGATGTATATATTCCAGGCTATAGCCAATTATAGGTTATCTGGGACAGATAATGGTCTTGAAAAACAGATAATGGTCTTGCTACCAAATGTAACTGAAGCTAAAATATGTGGATTGACCAAGACATCAATTGTATGCTATTATATTTAGAAGGCAGACTGAGGCATTAATCACTTTTATATTTTATAATATATTTTTTGGACTGATAACTAACTGGCTGGTTATTCTGCATTGCAGAACTATAGAAATATATGGAAAATTTGCTTTGAAATAAGTCAAACATATAAATGCACTTATCTGTTATCCAACAGCAGTGTGCAGATATGTTTGGGTGGAGGTATATGCAAATGGATGGTTCCTGTTCTCCCTTGTGTATTCAGTGAAGCAAGTGCATGAAAGAAAGAGAACTATGATTGATCATTGCACTGTAATGGGTGCTCTGCTTCTACTGAAGGAGCTCAACCTTTGTGCAAAATACAAGAACCTCCTTATTAATGTCCTGTTACTACTAATAGCTCAGGGTACAGCAGGTTGGACTCCCAGAGAGTGCATTAGAAAGCAAATTCACACACATTTACTAAGAAATATCTTCCCAAGAGATAAGAAGTTGTCTGCTACATGCTTAGCTTAAAAGATAAGCAAAGTTTAGTATAACACAGAGAATGCCTTGTCTGTAATATGACCAAGCTGAGTATTAAAATACATTAGCTGAATATATTCTTGCATATTCCTAAAATCACTAAAATGGGAGGATTTAGGAGATGTAGAAAACATTGGGCAAAAGCTGATGGAAAAGTAAATCTTAGCCACAAGAAATATCACTACCATTTTGTCAGTAAGAAAATAGATTTTAGGAAGAGGTTAAGGCTCTTCCAGAAATGGTTGTACTTTTTCTTAAGGAGCAACTTCTCAGTCAGGGAGAGTTCTTGATTTTTTTTTTGCTATCAATTACAGTATATATGGCAGTTATGAAGAGGACTATTTTCCCCCCTACGCTTGGGGGGAAAGGTAGTTTTCGTTTTTATCATTATTTTTATTGATTGTTGTGAACTGCCCAGGATCATTGTATAAGATAGGTGGTCATAAATGTTCTGTAAATAAAGGAATACATTTGAATAATTAAACTACTATGCTTGCTGCAACCATTCTGAACTGATTGGATTTGGTGAGAAGAGAACCAGTTTGGTACTATGGCCAGAAACCAGGAGACAGTGAGTTGTGGTCCTTCCTTAGCTATGAAAGCTGACTGTATGACTTTGGGCCAGTCTCTCTCTCTCTCTCTCTCTCTCTCTCTCTCTCTCTCTCTCTCTCTCTCTCTCTCTCTCTCTCTCTCTCTCTCTCTCTCTCTCTCTCTCTCTCTCTCTCTCTCTAACTCCCTCCCTTCCTCCCTCCCCCTCCCTCTCTCTAATGCAACAAAAGTTGAAGGGTCGTTGTAATGGAGGCAGAAGCATTAGATATGTCTATGCTGTTATGAATTGACCAAAAATCAAGGTAGGTAAACAATCTAAGAAATAATAGAATTATCTATGCCTTGATGACTTTGCATTTTGGATATTGCAATGTGCTCTACACAGGGTAGAAATCTTGAACTAAAAAAGTAGGATAGGTAACTGGTGCATAAACTAGCAGCTAGATTGTTAATCACTGCAAGATATAAGGATTGTATGATGCCCACACTGCAAGTTCTGATTGCCAGTTGTTTTCCCATTAAACAAAAGTATTGATACAAACCTTTAAAGTCCTAAACAGCTTAGGGTGTGATCACATAAGACACTGCCTCTCCTATTACAAACCTGCCCAACCAATTAAATTTGCAGGTGATATCTTTTGGAAAATGCCTCTGCTGACATACAGAAGAGAGCGCTCTACTGCATCATTTCCCCTCCCTCTACCTTTAGAAGAGCAGACACAATGCATCACTTTTTCCAGACATTGGAACAGCAATGTTTTTCATTTTTTTTTATTTTTGTCAGGTTTTATATGTTTAAAAAATTCTATATCTTGGCTCTATAGGAGTTTGGTACTTTTTAACAGAACAATACTGAATAAATATAATAGGTAAACAAAATCAATAATAAGAATCATAGAATCATACGATTGGAAGGGATTTTGGAGGTCTTCAAGTCCAACTCCCTGCCCAAGGCAGGAGTCCTTATACCATCACAGACAAATTAATATCCAATTCTTTCTTGAAAACCTCCAATAATGATGTACCTACAACTCCAGGAGGAAACTGTTCCATTGGTTAATTCTCACCATTGGGAAGTTTCTCCTTAGTTCCAGGTAGAATTTCTCTTTAACAAGCTTCCACCCATTGCTTCTTGTCTTGCCTTCAGGTGCTTTGGAGAATAAATCAGCACCCTCAGATATTGGAAAACAGTTATTATGTCACACCTAATCCTTTTCTTTGTTATCTTAGGCATACCTAGTTCCCTTAATCCAGTGTTTCTCAACCTTGACAATTTTAAGGCATGTGGACTTTAACTCCCAGAATTCCACAGCCAGCATTGCTGGCTGTGGAATTCTGGGAGTTGAAGTCCACATGCCTTAAAATTGTCAAGGTTGAGAAACACTGCCTTAACCGTTCATCATATTGTTTAGCCTCCAGCTCTCTTATCACAATTGTTGCTCTTCTTTGCATTCTTTCTAGGGCCTCAGCATCTTTTTTCTATTGTAATGACCAGAACTGGATACAGTACTCCAAGCATGGCCTCACTTAGTGCAGTATAGAGCAGTATAGAGCTGTAGTATCACTTCTCATGATTTTGATGTGCATTGGCTGCATTGGCTTTTTTGGGCAGTTGTAGCACAAGGCTGGCTAGGACTGCATTGGCTTTTTTTGGCAGTTGTAGCACAAGGCTGGCTAGGACTGCATTGGCTTTTTTTGGCAGTTGTAGCACAAGGCTGGCTATATTAAGTGTTGGTCCATTAGAACACCAAGATCCATCTCACAGTTATTACTATTGAGTCAGATACCACCTAATCTATACCTGTGCATTTGGTTTATCCTACCTAGGTACAGGACCTTGCTTTTCTCATCACTGAACTGCATCTTATTGGATATGGCCCATTCCTCTAGTCTGTCAAGATCTTTCTGAATCTTGAGTCTTTCTTCCAAAGTGTTAGCAATTCTCTCCATAGTGTCATCTACATGATGCTCTTAGAGTGTCATGATTATTCTGAGTGTTTTGGATAATTGTGGATGAGAATATAAGTGATTCCAGCCTCTCCCCTCCATCAGTCTTGATAAAAGCTATTTGTGGGATCTTTTTGTGTTCAGTATAGACATTACAAGTCAGAGTTAAAATCACCATAAGAGTAACAGAGATGTGCCCTGCTTCTTCCAAATTACACTAATTAAATCTAATGTAAATCTAATCTAGTTTTCTCAATCTTGTGAACCCAAAGATGTATGGACCAACTCCCAGAATTCTCATGCTGGTCAGGAATTCTGGGAATTGAAGTCAACACATCTTGAGTTGCCAAGGTTAGGAAACACTGATCAAACCTGTACTTACAGATTGATATTTGATGAAATTTACAATGAGGAAGCCTTAATGAAGAAGTAAAGGTTTCCTTATCAGCTCAAACTTGGAAGGTGTAGAAGTTGTTCCCCCTCTCACAGGCTACTTTGACTCTTTTTAGGAAGGGCCTATATGAAAACAGTCCACAGTCAGTTTTGCCAACTGCCAGGATCTGGTTACAATTTCTACAGCAGACTAACATGGAATACCAAGGCAGAAGGCTATCCTGAAATTAGTATTTTACTTTTCTGGCTCAAATTCAAACTATGTCACTACATTTTCTAATTTCATACCTTAGTTCTCAGCAGCATAGACAAAACTCCTGAGGTGACAGATAATGTTAAATGAATCCTAGAAGTTAATTTAGAACTGAAAAACAGTAACTTCTTGTTTGGTCTATGTGTATCCATCTGGTCAATTTGCACTTCTTATTACATTCACTGTGGCCACTGCTCTTTCCTCCCCCCCATCTGTGTAGTTAAAAAATAATGAATAATGTTTGTTACTGGGACATGGAAGAAATCAGGAAAAGGTGCAAACTGAACATAATATGTAAGCCAAAAATCAGAGTGGAAAGAGAAGTCCTGTACATTGGCATATTTTTGTTGGTCTTCCTTGCCACGTGCTTCTTTAAAGAAGGAAGAAACCAGAAGTTACAGCCTTTCCTAATTAGAGTACCTGTATGTCTAATTACTATATAGCTTTTGACATAATCAGAAGGGAGGATCTTGGGGACTTCCGGTTTTGTGCCATAATGAATGGCCGAGGGACTGCAGAGCTCTGCACCCCATGGCTGGTTTTGCCCTGGCAGGGGACCCTAAATGGGTCTAAGTCATCCCAAAGAAGTGACAAAGAAGGACCCCCCCATGGATCATGGAAAGATGGTGGTCTATCTGTTTGATCCACGGGAAGCCCTTCAACCCGACAAGAGAAAAGCTAGCTGCACATCAGTGACTAGCCCAAGCTACCAGCAGCCAAAGTCCAAAAGCATTAACTAGAACAACTGTGAATAGCATGCTTGGAACTGGGTAAGAATATTAATCTTCTCTCTTCTATCAATTGATTTCCTGAAAAGATCCCCAAGAAGCAAAAAATCCTCCGAAAGTGAGGAGGCGATCACACCCCCACCCTTCCATAGATGGAAGCAGTGAATTAATGTTTATGGGGGACAGAAATATATTGAAATGAAGTTAATAATACTACAGTCTGGATAAATCTGAAAAAATATGAAAACCATTAAGATTAGAGTATAGAACAGCAGCTTCATTGACTCAGAAATTAGCATGATGCCCAGAAATAAAAAAAAAATGTTTCTTTGAACCTCAGTGACTTCTAGCCAAATATAGAACAGCTGAGAACAGAGGAAAGAAAATACACTGGGCCACCTACTATAGATTGAGCTATATTTGTTTTAAAAACTGCTGACCTTCTGGGATTATAAACACTTACTGAGCTGTGATCTCTAAGCTCAAGAATTGTTTGCAGAGAAAGAAAACCTTGACTTTTCACTAATCTTCTAGGGGGGAATCTACTGGAGGTTAAACATTCTATTGCAGTTTTGGTTGGCTGATCATTGTAAGACTCCCAAATAGAAGAACTGTTATAAAACACTGCCTTCAGTGGTGCTTTGACAATTGGAAATGCACTGAATTATAAAAAATATAAATAAAGATAAGAACTATATAATATTTGGTTGTTTGGATTTTAAGATTTTTAACAAGGCTAATCATAGAGACTATGGTACCAATGAAAGAATATCTGGAGGGGGGAGATAAAATGGATGTTGCATACCTATCTAAAAGTGGCAGGAAAGCACACCTAATATCTCCTTCTGACAGCCCCAGGGTGGAATATCAGAGATCTGCAGGACAAGGCAAATGTTTTCCAGGAGGAAATGTATGCAATGCTGTGACAGATTCAAATGACAATGGTGTCAAATCATGATGAGATTAAAAACAACTTTGACAACATAAATGAGCACATCTTTAACCTAAATGTACAATTAAAAAACTCTCAGAAAATGATGATAAAAAATGAACAAACAAACCAGATAACAGAACACAAACCAGAGGACAGTGACCCAAAGTGCGAAGCTACAGATGAAGAAAACCATAGCTTGATACAAAAAAAAGAAAACTTGCAAGATTTTGCCATAACAATGGAAATGGAAAAGATATCTTATTTTTCAGGGCTTCAAAACAAATTTGAAGATAGGAAAGAAGATCTAACAAAATGGATTATAGAGCAGCCAGGAGAATCAATAGAATTTGAGAGACAAAAAACACATCTTATTTAACTTGTCTCTTCTATTCCTAACAACATTTACAAAATTACAGGAAAAATCCCCTGGCAAGTTGAACACACTGACTTGGAAAGTTACTTGGCAAATGAAGAAGGCTAGAGTTAGATTCAAGAGATTTGATTCAACTTACCAAATGGAGTACTATATGATTAAACACTTGTTTGAATATGGTTAAAAGAATAGATAAATTATGGATATAAAGGGGCCCTACAGTAAGAGGGACAAGATATACAAGTAGTATAGGATTTTTTATAATATATGAAATGTAAAAATATTGGGATGGTGTATGTGAATGGAAAGTTTGGATATTTAAAGTAATTAATTTTGAGAAAATTATGACTGATAAGAATGGTTTGAATACAGAGGGGAAATTAAGCTTAAATAAGAACCTTGAAAACAGGACATATAGTGACTTAACAAGATGACTTTTATAAATACAATTGAAACAGAAGCTGATCAGAAAAGGTGTTATATGCTTATGTTACTGTTATTTGTACAAACACAAGAAAAATATTTATATCTAACTTTGTATGTATCGAAAATATTAAGAACTATATTTGTTTAATGTTGACAAAAGGAGAACACTACTGGAAGAAGAGAAGTATTCCGGAACCATGAATTAAGATGCCTTGTAGTTTTGGTCAGGACAGGATAAACTCAATGAGGATGATTTTAAAACAATATTTATTTCCAGGAATTCTTAGCAGAGACTTACTTTGCAGAAGATACATCTGAATCATTAGGATATTGTTCATCCCCATAGGTAAAGAAATAGTGAATTCCTCCATCCTGTGTAGAATCACATGTTGGCACGGAGCTGTGCAAAGATAATACAAAAGGCACAAAGCCAGGAAGTACAGTCATAAACTTTGAAACTCCTCCCACATAACATTAACTAACAGCTAGAACTACATTGCCCATAAGCCATCTCTTAATGAAACAGTGTTTAACCCTTTAAATGCCAAACATTCTAACATACAGATCTTAAGCTAATATATGCTCTGGCCAGAGTTATACTGGTCCAGCACACTCCCTGCTTGGAAATATAAATTTCCACTACTAACTAACTAAAATAAGCAAAAACCATAGCATCAAAGCATGCAATTTTCATTACTGACTATTAACTATAATAGGCAAAACATGGTATCAAAACATGCATAACTATAAGGTAAATACAAACATGCACAACTATAACAGAGATAAACAAGTGTTACATCAAACAATGCAATCATGAGGTAAACACAATATACATAGTTTGAGGATCAATCTTCCAGTTTGGTCTTCTTCAGTAGTAAGACCAGATCGGTGATTGGCCTGGTGTAAAGCCTTTTCACGAGAGTCTTTGAGTCACGATCTGACTCATATGGCTTCACGATCTGGACCTCAACTTGTCAAACTAGTCCATCAGAACTGGGTGGGGCCAGATGCACAAGTCCCATGGGCCAAGAGTTCCAATGGGTGTCCTTGTCTTTCAGCAAGACAAGGTCTCCTTCTTGTAGGTTGGGCTCTTTGGTCTTCCACTTGTGGCGATCCTGAAGGATAGACAAGTATTCTTGCTTCCAGCACTTCCAGAAGGTGTCGGCCAGTAGTTGAACTTGCCTCCATTGTTGTTTATACATGTCTTTGGGAACAAATTTCCCTGATGGTGCTGGCCAATCACCTGTCTTCTGGGTTAATAAGGTAGCTGGGGTGAGGATAGTTGGATTTTCAGGATCCGACGAGACTGGAACCAACGGTCGTGCGTTGATGATAGCTGCTACTTCTGCCATGAGGGTAGTGAGGACCTCATGCATCAATGTGGGTGTCTTAGTCATCATAGAGTCCAGGATTTTGTGGGCTATGCCAATCATGCACTCCCACGCTCCTCCCATGTGAGATGCATGGGGAGGATTGAATGTCCAAACACAATTGTGGGTCTTTAGGTACTTGTCAATGTCTGAATTGGGACGAATGCCTTCATCAATCTGCAGTTCCTTGCAGGCCCCTACAAAATTAGTTCCGCGGTCGGACCTAAACACCTTGACTGGGCCTCTGTAGGCTTGGAATCTTCTTAGAGCATTGATGAAACAAGAAGTATCCATAGATTCGATGACTTCTATGTGGACTGCTCTAATGCTGAGACACATGAAAAGTACAGCCCAACGTTTGCTGTTGGCATAACCACCTCTGGTTCGACGAGCAGATACTGACCAAGGTCCAAATACATCTAGGCCCACGTTGGTAAATGGTGGTCCTGGGGTGAGGCGCTTGGGTGGCAGGTCAGCCATCAACTGGTGTTGTGTTGCACCTCGTTGTTTACGGCAATGTAGACATTTGTACAGGATGGTGGCGATGCATCTTTTGGCTCCCATGATCCAGAAGTCAGCCGCTCTGATGGCACCTTCCATGAAGTGTCTGCCTTGATGATGGACGGTTTCGTGGTAGTGTTGAACCAACAGGTGCATGACATGTTGATGGGCCGGAAGAATGATAGGGTGCTTGAAGTCTGATGCTATCTCAGCCTTGTCTAGATGTCCTCCTACTCGGAGCAAGTTATGACTATCCAAGAATGGGTTCAATTTCAGCAGTGAAATTGATAGCCATTTGGGATAGCCTTTTTAGCTTCCAAACATTCAAATTCCAGTGGGTATGAGTCTCACTGCACACTTCGAAGAATCCCTCTCTCAGCTTGGAGACAGCTGTCTGGGAAGCTCATTTCATGGTGCAGGAAATGAACAATCACAGCTACGCCTGCTACGAGAGGTCTTGTTCTGTCCCCCGTCCGACCCACACCCCCCAACCAGTCAGCCGAGGCCTGACAAACTACTCGGCACAGACAAAGGCAACGGAATGTCTTGGCAGCCACTTCGTAGCTGCCTGCCAAGTCTTTAATGATAAAACACAGCAAACAAAGATAAGCCACGAGAACTTGCCAGAATGCTTGCAACCGAGTATTCATCAAAC